>NC_132901.1:14419958-14592458 GCF_030463535.1 Salminus brasiliensis | reverse complement strand
GCAGTTTCAGCAGCACAAAGTTACATATTACTGTATGTGGAAGACTGCAAGATATACTGCAAGATATAATACAGGATTAACATTCATGATTTTACTGTTTGTAATGCAGTTTGTTGACAGACCATGTCATTACAAAACTGTTTTTTCATTGTCAGAAAGTACACTCATCTGAATACACCTGTCAGCCATAACATTAGCAAGTGAAGTGAAAAGTGGCATCTGTCAAGGGGTGGTTAAATTAGGTAGCATGTCAGTTCTTGAAGGTAACGTGTTGAAGCAGGAAAAATTGACAGGTGTGAGGATCTGCGATAATTTGACAAGTGCCAAATTATGAGAGCTAGACAACTGCATCTGAACATCTCCAAATCTGTATTGTATGCAGTGGTCAGTACCTACCAAAAGTGGTCCAGGAAAGGACAACTGGTGAACCAGCAATAAGGCACACTGATGTGATCCATGAAGGCCCAGACCTGGTCATTTCCTTGTTTATCTTCCATTGTCAGAAATGGTAAATCTGTGTTTGTTGACCCCTAAGCTCTGAGCTCTAATTTTAGAGGACTGGTTGATTACTGGTTGATCTAAAGCTCCCCTTCATCAATGAAAGTCATGAACTGAATTTAAATTTAAATCGAACTGATTCATCTTAGCTTGCATCTCTAATACTTTTTGGTATTGTGTCCCACAGTTTGGGGGCATATGTGGTGAAGGCTGCTGCAGCAGTAATATTTTTTAGGGACTTTTGGAAATATTTAACAGGAATGCTGTGGAGGACCTGAGGGCTCGCGAAAGGGGCCTAAAATGAAATAGACTCAGCGATGTAAGGGAGTGCTAACATGCTTAATCATATAAAGTTTGTGTGATGTGCTCTCTCTTTGTAGTTTTGGTTAAAAATCTCTTCTGAAACAGCTGTAGTTTCTCAATTGGCCCCCTTGGAAGACCAGTAAACAGTAAAACACCAAACTATTCTGAGTAGAGAAACCAAGAGATAAAATAGAGTGGACAGTAGACAGGAAGGAGAAAGAGAAATAGAGGTAGAGACACTGATAAAAAGTTATATAGAGAGAGGAAGACAGAAATAAGAGTGAGGGAGAAGAAAAATGTAGAGAGACAGAGCTGAAAAGAGCAGAGAAAGAGAAAAGGGTAGAGAGACAGAGAGTTACAGAGAGAGGAGTATGAGAAAAAGAAGTAGAGAGACAGAGAGAGAGAGAGAGAGAGAGAGAGAGAGAGAGAGAGAGAGAGAGAGAGAGAGAGAGAGAGGAGAAAGAAATAGCGGTAAAGAGAGATGAGAAAGAGAAAAAGGTAGAGAGACGGAGTTAAAGAGAGAGAGGAAAAGATAAATAGAGGTAAAAAGACAGAGTTAGAGAGAGAGGAGTAAGAGAAAAAGGTAGACAGAGTTAGAGAGAGGAGTAAGAGAAAAAGGTAGACAGAGTTAGAGAGAGGAGTAAGAGAAAAAGGTAGACAGAGTTAGAGAGAGGAGTAAGAGAAAAAGGTAGACAGAGTTAGAGAGAGGAGAAAGAAAAAGAGCCGGAGAGACAGAGAGTTAGAGAATGAGGAGAAAGAGAAATAGAGAGAGAGACAGAGAGAAAGTTAGAGAAAGAGGAGGAAGAGAAATAGCGGTAGAGAGAATGAGAGAGAGTTACAGAGAGAGGAGACAGGAATAGAGGTAGAAAGAGAGAGTTAGAAAGAGAGAGAGGAAAAAGAGAAATAGAGTTAGAGAGAAATAGAGGTAGACAGAGAGGAGAAAGAGAAATAGAGTTAGAGAGAGAGAAATAGAGGTAGACAGAGAGGAGAAAGAGAAATAGAGTTAGAGAGAGAGAAATAGAGGTAGACAGAGAGGAGAAAGAGAAATAGAGTTAGAGAGAGAGAGGAGGAGGAAGAGAAATAGAGTTATAGAAAGAGAAATAGAGGTAGACAGAGAGGAGAAAGAGAAATAGAGTTAGAGAGAGAGAGGAGGAGGAAGAGAAATAGAGTTATAGAAAGAGAAATAGAGGTAGACAGAGAGGAGAAAGAGAAATAGAGTTAGAGAGAGAGAGGAGGAGGAAGAGAAATAGAGTTATAGAAAGAGAAATAGAGGTAGACAGAGAGGAGAAAGAGAAATAGAGTTAGAGAGAAAGAGAGGAGGAAGAGAAATAGTTATAGAGAGAGAGAGAGAGAGAGAGAGAGAGAGAGAGAGAGAGAGAGAGGAGAAAGAGAAATAGAGGAAAAGAGATAGAAGACGAGTAAGGAAAAAGATTTAAAATATGGAGAACAAATAAAGAGAGAAACAAAGACAAGAGAGAGAGAGAGGAAATAAAGTGAAAAGACTGTGATCGGGAGATGGGAAAAGAAATGTAGGAAAGAAAGGAGAAAAATAAAAGAGAGAGACAGAGAGAGAAAGTAGAGAAAAACAGAAGGAGAGAGAGAGGGGGGGGGCAGCTGAAGTAGTAAACAGCTCTGTCCCAGTCGGACCTGCTGAAAGGGCCGAGTGTTCTTCGGATTTGGCTCAGCTCGTGCTGGCACAGTGCCTGCGGAGTGTGTAATTATTCACCCCGACACACTGCGCTGCGGCGGCGAGACTGCGGCGATTAGAAACGCGTCGCTGTTTGTTCACAGCGTCTCTAATGAGAACTCTTAAACTTCTAGTTATGAAGGATCATTAGCATCCAAATGCGTTTGAGTCAGGGCTGCTGTTAGCAAAGCTGTAGCACAGTGGAGTCCTGCGGTGTGGAGCCGGCCATGAGCTGGGTTTGGGTTCCGCCAAACACTATTCTATCTACAGCACTACTCACACATTTCCACACAAAAGATGGTATGTCCATTATTTCCACTCTTTTCCCTAAGTGGAAATAAAACCAGCCTTGCTCCGAATGATTTTGGGAAGGCCCTGGACCCACGGTGACCCTAACCGTGACCCTAACCTAAAAGTAGGTCAAGAAGGTCCTCTCTGTACTGGAAGAACAGCTCTAACCTGTCGAGAAATGGACTCCATAAGACAGCATTAAGGCAGCATGAACTTTTCGGCAGGCTGTGCTACAGTAGCTCTTCTGTGGGAATCCAGACACCTTTACTTGTGACACACATTATTTGGATGATGTTGTAAATGACATTTTTACCCGTCCTGAAAATACTCAAGGACTTCCCAAGACTTGCCCTAAAGCCATTCCAGAGTTATTTTAGCCGCATTAGTTCATTGGCTTGTTGGAAGGTGAACTGTCGGCCCAGACTGAGTTGGAATGCAATCTGGAGGAGGATGTTCCTGTTTTTGGTTGTATTTATCCATCCCTTAATTGTGCAAGGTCACTCAACAGTCCCTCAACTGTGCAAGGTGTCAATGTATGCAATCTTCAAGTGTGAAAATGCGTTTGCCCTCTCCAGACAGTACAACCACATTGAAGAACCTACTTCTAAATCTAGCTTTGGACCTTTAGATTAGAGTGAACTGAAGCAGAGCACAGTCCAGTCAGGCACACCTACAAAGAGTGAAAGAAGATCTGTGAATCCCTCTCGATCTTAAAAAGGATACAACACCACTTCTGAGGCTTCCATTGAACTACAATTAGAGCCTTACTGTCCAAATGGATAAAGTCTGAAACAGTAGTTAATCCTTTTAGCAGTGGATTTCTCTAAGAGCAAGGTGTAAAACCTTTCATGAAGAGACAAAAAACCCCAAAACAACATCTAAAGAACTGTAGACCTCCCTTGCCTCAGCTAAGGTCAGTGTTTATGATGTAATCACCAGAAAAGACTGAAGATCTATTGAGATCTATTGCAGAAGATCTATGAGATCAATTGCAGAACTTCAATTGCTAACCAATGAAATGTATTAATGCTAATTTCAGTTTCACCAAGAATTACATAGATGGTCTTTCTGACTTAAGGAACAATGTGCCATGGACAGATGACACTACAGTAAAGTTTTGGGCTGACCATATGTCAGGCCCTGTCATGTCTGACAGTGTGGTCTGGTAGTTTAAGGCTTTGGGAATGTTTTGCTGGATCAGGACCTGGGCATTAAGCAAACTATGAGTTCTGCTCATCTCTCTTTGAGCTGAAGCTGAGGTGGAGTTAGGATGGGCAACAAGACAACAGTCCAGAGCACACAAACCTAAAGCCAGGCGTGGGCTTGAGGGGTAAAATGCTCCCCAGCATTGAGCTGTGGAGCAGTGTAACTGTGTCCTCTAAAATGATAGTGCTCCATCCAATACTTTTGGGATGAGGTGGGGTGATGATCATCCAACGTCCTGACCTCGCTAACGATCTTGTCACTAAATCAAATCCTGCAACCAAATCCTCACAGTAATGCTCCAAAATGATTTCCCTGGACAGTAGAGACAGTAACTTCGAAAGCAGGGGACTTTGTTTAACCTTGATTTCAGAAGAAACTTTTTCCATGTAGTGTTCTTAATAGATACATATATATGGGGGCTGTTATTGTTATTTGTAGATTTGCTGTCATGCAAAAACCTTATATCTCCATTTTTACAATTTGTAACCTTTTGAGAAAACGTGAATCTGGCAGATTTTCTTTACATTGTGTCAGAATTTCGTGATGAATGGACCAACAGAAATACGCCAGGAAAAGGATCTATATATAATATTAATTCAATTTCTTCTTCTTTTTTTCCAGGACTTTTATGTCTTAACAATGTAAGATAACAAACACAAATGCACACACACACACACACACACACACACACACACACATACACACACACACTCTGCCCAATTGGACAGAGGACAGATTTGGCACCAGAGAAATCTGCTGCTGCCCATAGCTGAAGGCTAAAACTGAATGGATTCCTGTTGAGCGGTGTATAATCTGCAGAGCGAAGCTGCGTTTACTCAGAGCTCGTCGCACTACAAGCTGGGGCGGCTTTACAAAACCGTCTGTGTGAACAAGTGTTTAGATGAGTAGAGTTTTTGGGCTCATCCCCAAGGGAACACACAAACACACACACACACACACCATTGTAACCCGAAACCTCACTGAGAAAAAAATGCCTCTAACTGAGTGAAGAAGAAAAATACGTCAGGATAAGTGAAAGGAGAATGGTTGTGTATTTAATTATTGTGAATCCAACAGAGGTATAATTGTCCTATCAAGGCTCCGCCCACAAATATGTTCTTTTATAGCTAAGCTTTACAGATTGCTGATGAAAATCTCATTAAAACCTAATGAGAAACTGTAGCTCACTGCTCAGTTTATACCGATCATCCATAATATTAAAACCCAAGGTGGTCAGCCTGTGAACTGGTGACAGGGTCATGGGTACCAGAGGCTCACTGATGCATGTGGTGAGCAAAGGCTAGACATGGATCTGCTGCTAATGTTTTGGTGCCATGATAAGACAAGACACCATATTCACCATTTGTGAACAGCGAACACACACACACAGTGTGAGTGGTGTGTGAGCCAGGCATTGAACCCACAACCCTGTCATCAATAGCCCAGACCTCTAACCGCTTAGCCACCACTGCCCCACAGGACACCTCCAGAGGACTTGTGGAGTCCCTGTTCTAAAGGCTCAGAGCTTGTTTTTGTAGCATAAGGGGAACCTACGAAATACTAGGCAGGTGTCTTTCTCCATTATGGCTGATTAATAAACCATTACACAACAATTAAGTTCCTCTTTACCACAGCTCTTAATGAGAAATTCTGCTTTGTGTGGGTGGAACCCCCTCCTGATTCCCCTCCCTATGACCCAAATCTCAGTTTTCTCAGAGTGTCAATTGCACTCTGTTCTAAAGGCCAAACAAACACTCTTAACTCAAATAAATCTAAAGGCGAGATGTGTTTTTTTTATTTACCCTCTGTGGTTTTTTTTCTCATTGTTTTGTGGCCTACTGGTCACAGCGCCAAGGACACTGCCATTCTTTCACAGAGAATGAACGAGGGAAAATGAAAAGAATGAAGGGAATGAATGGGAGGAGTGTGTATGAGTTTACAGGCAGACAAAGGCGTGTGTGTGTGTGCGGCGTAGGATTTGAGCCTAGAACAGGAGTTTATTCAGTCAAAATTCAATGAGCTTCGAGTGGAAATGACGCAGCCATTAACAAGGTTTTGATTGGTCTATTGTTGTTGTTTTCTCCCAGTTTTTATGTTAATAATACAGAGAGGAAATTAATTTCTTTTCCTCCACTCATTCAGCGCACTACAATGCTCGTATTACAGCTGCAATGATATCAGGCCTCAAAACATGACAGAAAGGATTATGGGAAATGCCCACATAGTGATACGAACCCTGGAGTTACACAGAGGAGATACTGAGATGAAAGAGATCAACACATCTCTGTATTAATCAAGACTCTGGAAAGCTGTGGAGTGATGCTGTCTTACAGAATATTCAACAGAAGTAATACGACTTGTCATTTAATGACAGGTTTGAAAAGACCTTGAGAAAAGACTCTGTGCCACTGTGAGTAGATTAGACACTACAGTATGCAAGCCACTCGCTCGTTATTTTACTTGCATGGGTAAAAGCAGTTTTCAGTTTGGGGAGATCTATGGCAATGAGGAATCATGGACAGGGGTTTAACACCTTCACAGGCACCACTGGGGCGCTACTAATGACCACCACAAGAAAAGTGGTCCTTGACCTTTAAAAAGTCTATACGTCCAAATAATCTCCTTTGTATTCAACTCATATATAATTCAAACAATAGGTGATTTTACCACCTTTTACATAACAGTTTTTTATTTTCAATATAAAAATAGCAATAATAATAAACAATACAGTGAGTCAAAATAAAGTCATATAAATCTCTTTCACTTTTTCACTGGACACTGTTTGGTCATCCCTGTGTGTCGGACAGGCTATAACTGTGTGTGTATGTGATTGATTATTGATCAATATTGATAATTATTTTGAAAGTTAATGCTTTCAGATCTTTGAATACATGGTCCACTTGGTTCCACCTAGATGACATCAAAGTATTTTTTGTCTACAACAATGAGTTTCCTCATTGCCAAGTCCCACGCTTTAGCCAGGACTCCCACCAAACTGCTTAGAGGAAAATGCTAACAACTAATAATAACGCCTGCTAGCAGAGCATGGTGGTACCAAGCCAGAACAAGAATCCAATCTGAAAGAATGATTGAATTCAGACAGCCTGGCACTTGCAGATCTCTTGAGAGGAAGGCTGTAAATGGATGTGTGATCTAAGATTAGGTCAGCCTCTGTGTGTCAGACTCTATAAAAGATGCACTGTCTGATAGGATGCATTCAGAAATCCAGAGGGCATTTACTTTTACCCAGGTTTCTAAATAAAACAGGTGCTACTGCTGAATCACGACACCAAGAGCTCATGAGCAAAAAAAAGCTACACAGATGCTGCAGCACAACTATCAATCTTTCAGGGACTGCACAGAAGAACAATACAAAACAGAAGCACAAAACGTAAGGATTTGTGTTTGATAGATTATTTCTTTGTAAAAATGCTTCTTGGCAATATATCTTATGCTGTTGGAAAGCCTGTGGATTTCCCTTTTCAATGGTGCCACATTTGTAAGGAACATGCATTTGTAGGATGAGCAGCACAGCTGAGCATGTGGGTTGCGCCCATTAAAAATTTGCCTCTTCTCTGCCAATGCCAAACAGCTCATTCTGCTGTTGACTCGTTTGGTGTTTGGTAGACTGGATGATTAAAGTTTTTAACAATTTATTCCTTTAACAAACAGGAGCCTCAGTAGTGTGTGGACGAACCATACACAGCCACAACAGCCTGGCACCTCCTCCTCATGCTGGTCACCAGCCTGGTCACACACTGCTGTGGGTTGGCGTCCCATTCTTCATCCAGCATTTGTCACTAGTCAGCCAACGTGGTTGTGTTGGTCACTCTGGCACAAACAGCATGCCCAAGCTGATCCCACAAGTGTTCAATGGGGTTGAGGTAAGGACTGCTGGCAGGTCATTCAATCCTCTCCACTTCCAAATTCTGGAGGTAGTCTCTGATAACCTCTGCACTCTGCATTGGGGCGAGGCGATGTCATCTTGGAGGACAGAGTTTGGCCCAGACTGTAGAGATATGGGATTTTCAGTTGCAGAATTTCATCTTGATATCTCTCTGTATTGAGATTGAGCCTCCAATGATGACAAGCCTTGTTTTTCCAGTGAGGGAGATGCCGCCTGCACCATCACACTGCCTCCACCACAGGATGTGTCTTCTCCACACTTTGACCCTACGATCTGACAACCACTGAACATAACGTTCCTGCACATGTTCAGGTTCCAGTGCATGTGTTGCCGACACCAGCGCAAACAGGCCTAATGGTGAAGGGTCATGGCCGGCCTCCTGGCAGTCCAATGAGGTTATGATATGCATCATATGTATAATATGGTTATGGTACATCCATTTTCATAGTGACCCTCTGCTCATTTCAGTGTAGCTGACAGTCAATTCAAGGTTTCAAGTAAAACCCTTTATAAAGGTGTATATAAAAAATATGGTTTAATATCATTTAAATACAATTCAACCTTATTGTCATTATACTAATGCAGGCATGTACAAGACAACAAACACTGTTAGGCTAAATCTCTGAAGCAGAATAGGTAGGACATTCAATAGTGCAAGGTCAATAGACAAAATATGAGACAGGGAGCATAGACAATAAGTACAATAAATACAAATCTGTGCATGTGCAAATGTGTGTATGAAGACAGGATGATTAAGGTCCAAACTAAGCTAAAGTAAAGTGAAATGGAAAAAAATGTGCAGAGAAGGGATGTACTGTGCGTGTAAATGAAGAGTAAAACAGGGAATTCAGGAGTGTATGCTGAGGTAGATCAGTCTGGTTTTGTAAACAGCATCTTGCACATAAACAGAGTTAGTACAGCAGCCAGTGTTCAGGTAGAGAGAACAGTACACTGCTTATGTCCACAGCGGAGTTCAGTTGAAGTGTAAAGTGCATACAGTCCCTGAGCTAGTGGAGCTCAGTGTGGATATGGTGAATGAACTGGAAGACTCTATTTGTGTGTGTGTGTGTGTGTGTGTGTGTGTGTGTGTGTGTGTGTGTGTGTGTATTCAGGTTGAGGTTGGTTAGACCAGTTTAACAGCACATGGAAAACTGTTTATGAATCTGGTGGTTCTGGCTCTGATGTTCCTGTACCTCTTGGCAGGTGGCAGGGGTTGAAACAGGAAGTGGCTTTGGTGAGTGGGGTAGTGGCTGGGGTGAGTGGGGTATTAAAGCAGGTAGACCGTAGATTAAGGATTAAGTATTTTATGTATTTAATTTTTACAGTTGAATACAAATACAGGCTTTACACCATGTACAGTTATAGGGATTATAAAATAACGCATAACAAATGGACATCAGACAATTGACATGACCACATGCATATTCAAATTAGACGCAGAACAAAATACATAATAATATTATACAAACATAAAATTCAGCTTAAGAATAGCAGTCCGTTATACAGTTTTTAAACATGAGCTGTAAATTCACTCAAGAAGAGTAAATCATTGAGCTGGCATTTGTTCTGGAGGTGACCATGGTGCTAAACAGGAGAAAGCTCTTCTGCCCAATTCCAAATTAATCTTGGGTACCTTTAAAAAGCAGCCTTGTAGAAGAGCGTTAATAAATAAGAGCTTTGTAAATAAGAATATACCAATGTTGCCGTCGCCATACACTTAACAAAGGCCTAGAAAGCAAATCAAAAGTACACAGTTATGTGTGTGAGACAGTGAGTTTTCATAGAAAGCTGAAGAATAACAAAAGGAAATGACCCTGTTTTTCTCCAAAAAAAAAAACTGAAGTAAATGCATCACATCGTAACACAGCAATAACATCAGCAGTGATGTAACAAGTTGCATAAAGTTCCCTCTTAGTGAGCACTGAGCCCACTCTACTGCACAAACTCTTCAGATGATCACATTTTGGAGGTTTTTTATATCCTCAGTTATTGCATGACTGAATAAAACTGTACGAAATGTGTGAGATTAGATATTCAGTGGAAGGAAAGTCATATCACACCAGCCCCAATCTGAATGATAATATGATGGAGGAGAATTGGACAAGAGCACTGGGACAGATTAAAGCCAAAGAAAAACACTCAGAAAGTTTTAGAAAGAGTCATTGTAAGTAAAGGTTTCAGCAAAAGTTAAAACCTGAGCAAGGTTACAGAGTGAAACCTGGTTTTATCTGGAGTTATCCCCTTAAGCAAGGTACATTTTCATGTCTGAACTGCAGTTTATTTTTGTGTCATGTGCTGTGAATGGCTAATTACTGTAGTGAAGATGAATATCGGGTGATGAAAGAAGGCTGTAAAGGGATTTCTTTCCAGTCATGATTCACATTTCTCTGAAGAACTGCGCTGGTGTAAGTGTAGTTTGGCAAGTTTCCTACTCTATCCACATTTTGGAGGTGTCATTTTCACAGAGTTGCTAACAGGTTGGAAAGCAAAGCATTGCTGGTACAGAGTTCAGAATGTTAAACAGAGTTGTGTTTGTTATGTTTACTAGTGACTAAGTTTAGCCTATAGGCTTTAGCCCAAAACCATAAAATAAATCATAGCCGGTTTTCGAATAGACAATTCACATCGTAGAAGACAAATTAACATATTCTATTCAATTAAATTCAATTCACGTGTATTTCTATGGGGCTTTTCACAACTAGGAAAAACAAGGAAGGAAAAACAAGGAAACCTTGACTCAGAAGGCTACAGATCCTATATCCTTGTAGATCAAATGACAAAACAACAAGAATTAAAATTGACAAAATATATATATTGTATTAAGAGAATATAGCAAATGTGACATCAGGCAATAATTGATGAAAATGTGAGCAAAAAGTGAAAGTCCATGCTCGTAAACAGTTGCAGACCTATGCAGTGATGTAAGAATGAATCAATCAATGTGAAGATCCAGAACAGGATAGCATTGCAGTGGGTAGCAGGGTAGTGGAAAGCCAGGTCTGGCAGTACAGAGAGAGTTTCATATCAATACATGGGAAAGAGAGAGAGAAAATAGAAAGTAAAATTGTTTGGAGTTTTTTTTCCAGTGGGACAAGACTGATCCAGAGGGTAGGCACCCACACCCAACCACAAACGGACTTGCATCAGCAGTAAGCAGACAGCAAGTGTCAGATCAGCAAAGAGAAGAAGGGGTTTAGGAGTATGAATAGACTGAAAGAAGTAGATCAGAAAGACAACAATAATGATCTTAAACCTGTAATCAGAACCAGTACAGAACAATGTTAGTATGGAAACAGGCTACATCAGCAAGCAAAACAGTACAGTACACTGGTGGATTATGCGAAAGCTTGTCCAAAAAAGGTATGTTTTTAATCTAGACTTAAACACCAAGAGTCCCGAACAGCAACAGGAAGTTAATTCCAGGATTTGTAAGAAAAAGCTCCTCCCCTGGCATTGGTGTCTTCTAAAGCGACTTTACTGACAGTAGGCCGGCGTCCTGCAAACAAAGTGAACATGGCAGGTTGCAGGGTTCAGGAAGTTCCCCAAGGTTACCGTGGGGCCAAACCATTGAGGAAGCTAGTTGGAGCTTATTTAATGATTTGCATGAACTTCCAACCAGAAGGCCATTACAGTAATCCAATCTTGAGGTTATAAATGCATGCACCAGCTTCTCAGCATCCTTTAAAGAGAGTACATTCCCCTAGTTTGGCAATATTACATAGATAGATAG
Source organism: Salminus brasiliensis (assembly GCF_030463535.1). Taxonomy (NCBI): domain Eukaryota; kingdom Metazoa; phylum Chordata; class Actinopteri; order Characiformes; family Bryconidae; genus Salminus; species Salminus brasiliensis. The sequence continues at coordinate 14,580,836 of NC_132901.1, read as the reverse complement.
CCAGTTCAACTAGCAAGTGACAATTTAGCATAATTCACTTAGCAAGAGAAAAGTTAGCATAGCCAGTTTACCTACCAGGAGCAATACAAAAAACAAGCATCATTGAATCACAATTGAGTCATCATTACATCGTCATTGAGTCACAATGGAGTCACAATTGAGTCATTGAGTCACAATGGAGTCACTATTGAGTCATCATTGAGTCACAATTGTCACAATTGATTCATAATTGAGTTATCATTGCATCATCATTGAGTCACAATGGAGTCAGAATTGAGTCATCATTGAGTTATCATTGCATCATCATTGAGTCACAATGGAGTCACAATTGAGTCATCATTGAGTCACAATGGAGTCACAATTGAGTCATCAATGAGTTATCATTGCATTATCATTGAGTCACAACGGAGTCATCATTGAGTCATCCTTGAGTCACAATTGAGTCATCATTGAGTCACAATTGAGTCATCATTAAGACACAATTAAGTCATTATTGAGTTATCATTGCATCATCATTGAGTCACAATTGAGTCATCATTGAGTCACAATTGAGTCATTATTGAGTTATCATTGCATCATCATTGAGTCACAATGAAGTCATCATTGAGTCATCATTGCATCATCATTGAGTCACAATGGAGTCATCATTGAGTCACAATTGAGTCATCATTGAGTTATCATTGCATCATCATTGAGTCACAATGGAGTCATTATTGAGTTATCATTGCATCATCATTGATACACAATGGAGTCATCATTGAGTCATCCTTGAGTCACAATTGAGTCACAATTGAGTCATCATTGAGTCACAATTGAGTCATCATTAAGTCACAATTAAGTCATCATTGAGTTATCATTGCATCATCACTGAGTCACAATGGAGTCATTATTGAGTTATCATTGCATCATCATTGATACACAATGGAGTCATCATTGAGTCATCATTGCATCATCATTGAGTCACAATGGAGTCATCATTGAGTCATCCTTGAGTCACAATTGAGTCACAATTGAGTCATCATTGAGTCACAATTGAGTCATCATTAAGTCACAATTAAGTCATCATTGAGTTATCATTGCATCATCACTGAGTCACAATTGAGTCATCATTGAGTCACAATTGAGTCATCTTTGAGTCACATTTGAGTCATCATTGAGTCACAATTGAGTAATAATTGAGTCATCATTGCATCATCATTGAGTCACAATAGAGTCATCATTGAGTCATCATTGAGTCATCATTGAGTCATCATTGCATCATCATTGAGTCACAATGGAGTCATCATTGAGTCATCCTTGAGTCACAATTGAGTCACAATTGAGTCACAATAGAGTCATCATTGAGTCACAATTGAGTCATCATTAAGTCACAATTAAGTCATCATTGAGTTATCATTGCATCATCATTGAGTCACAATGGAGTCACAATTAAGTCATCATTGAGTCATCATTGCATCATCATTGAGTCACAATTGAGTCACAATTGAGTCACAATTGAGACACAATCAAGTCATCATTGATTCACAATTGAGTCATCATTGAGTCAGAATTGAGTCATCTTTGAGTCACAATTGAGTCATCATTGAGTCACAATTGAGTCACAATTGAGTCATCTTTGAGTCACAATTGAGTCATCATTGAGTCACAACTGAGTCATCATTAAGTCACAATTGAGTCATCATTGAGTCACAATTGAGTCATCATTGAGTCATCATAGAGTCATAATTGAGTCACAATTGAGTCATCATTGAGTCACAATTGAGTCATCATTGAGTCATCATAGAGTCATCTTTGAGTCACAATTGAGTCATAATTGAGTCACAATTGAGTCATCATTGAGTCACAATTGAGTCATCATTGAGTCATAATTGAGTGACAATTGAGTCACAATTGAGTCATCATTGAGTCACAACTGAGTCATCATTAAGTCACAATTGAGTCATCATTGAGTCACAATTGAGTCATCATTGAGTCATCATAGAGTCATAATTGAGTCACAATTGAGTCATCATTGAGTTATCATTGAGTCACAATTGAGTCATCATTAAGTCACAATTGAGTCATCATTGAGTCATCATTGCATCATCATTGAGTCACAATTGAGTCATCTTTGAGTCACTGTACATTCTTATCAGGCTTGTTGCCAGTAGCGGTAATTATCCAGTTGTTCTGTTGTAATTCAGGTCCATTGACAGCATATAATAGACTGTGTTGTTCTCAGTTGTTTTTGCTGTTAAGGCACGTTTAGCTTGCTGTTTTGCGCACAAGGCCCTTTGGGTTTTGTGACCTTGGCGGCAGCATTTTGTGTGGTGCATTGAGCCGAACGAAATTGAACTTAGTGGTCAAGTACCCTCCGTTCTTTCGTTCTGCTGCAGCCTGGGAATATTGTCTGTTAATGGTCTTGAAACACCAAAAAACTGATGCTCCTTTCACTAGATCAGTACAGGGCTTCACAATAGAAGATCATTTGCAATCCATAAACTTTCTGACAGGCAACGTGTATGAACATGTGATCAAGCGTATGTGGGCATGTATACATAGCGTATACTCCCCAGCTGTTTTCCCTCTCTGGGCATTTTCATAGGCCTATCAACACCATTCCTGCTCCGTTTTTGTCCCGCTGCTCGCTTTGCTTTAATTCTTTAATTGGTGTTTGATATCTGAACAGTCGTCTCGGTGTTGTCAATTAACTCGACTGAGGTTTGAGCACATCCTGGTAATATCGACAGGGCGTTTCATGCTTCTGCAGCATCAGAGCCTCTCCCGCCCCACTGTACTCAGTTGATGGCATTAATTAGCAGGGATGGGTTTAACACAGGATATTTTGTTCTTAGTTGCTAAATGTTCCTCCAGTGCAAACAGCCTAATTAGCTGTACTTTGTGTTTGTTCTGAGGAGAGGAATTGAATATTAATGCGGTGGGGTATAGAAATAGCAATAAAAACGAGCTGGCTTTGGGCTGAGAGACAGCAGTAATTTACACTCATATAGGTTCACTGCAGATTTCAGCTACGGGGCAGTGGAATAAATCACTTTACGATATTACAGTGAAACGTAATAAGGCATAATTTATTCATATTTGTTCTGCATTGTAAACAATGCTTTAACCAGTTTCCTTTTACACACTTGTACTAATGAATCTACATTGAGTGTAAAAATGAAGCGGCAAAACAGAACAAAATCAGAGACAGTTCGGCTTTTTGGTTCTCAGGAACACATTCAGATCTTAATAAAACACACACACACACACACACACATACACACACAGCTTCAATGAGCATTCAGACACAAATCGTATTCCTGTGTTGATTTAGTCCGTCTTTTCTTCTGAGTTTTATTCAGGCGTATTGGATTCGGGTCCTGTTTTGTTCACCCACATCCAAAAAGAGCCAAGGCGTGAGAGGTGGGCCGGGAGTATCCATGGAAGCCGGAGGAACGAAGTGTTGATAAACAAGTTTTAAGTGTGAGGAAAGCACTCGATCTCTTTCTATTTTTTCATTTTACGCTCACTCTCTCACTCACGCCACACTCTCCAGCCCTTTCTTTCTCTCTTTCCCCCCTTTTTCTTTCCCTTCTCTCCTTTTCAGAGTGGTGGGAACAGCAGGGTTAGTGAATAGAGGGGCCTCCACCATTGCAGCCTTTTTTTTTTTTTTACGATCTATGCCAGAAGAGCAACGCAGGGCTCTTTGGGCTTTCTCTCCGGTCCTCTAATGGACGAGAGAGAATAGAGGCTGGTTAAAACGAGGGGATGGGGCCCTACTGTAATTAGTTATCTCTTTATCTGGCAACCCTTCTGCTGGAGCAGCACTTTCAGAACCTCCCTGTCCTTCTGCTGATGCTTAAAGAATACATAAACAGGATAGTAAAGTGTCCGTGTCCTTCGTTCTGTTTGAGTGGGTTTATGAGCCAAAACAATGAATGAATTCATTTCTACTCTTTCTTTATTACTTAGAATTAAATATTAAATAGTTTTTTTGTTGTTGTTGCTGGGCCTTTTAAACCAATGTATGTAACTGACCTTTGTTCTGATTGGCTGAAGTTTATGTAAAAAGCAGGCTCAAGCCCCTCAAATTTATCTTCATGTTACTTCATCATAAAGGAGTAGGACTAAACTGCAATTGGTTGAATTAAAGCGTGCATTAAAAAAAATGAACAATGTGTACACACCACACACTTTCAAAAAGCATGAAAAAATCATAACATATAATACAGCTGAAATGAAAAGAGGAAGACATCTACAACAGAATAATGATCCTAAAAATACCTCAAACTGAACTACCTCAGGAGGTGCAAGCTGAAGGTTTTGTCCAGGCCTTTACAGTCCCCTGACCTAAACATCATACAAATTATGTGGACAGGCCTTAAAAGAGCCGAGTGTGCAAGCTGGCCCAAAAATCTCACAGAACTAACAAGACTTTTGCTAAGAAGAGTGGGTGAAAATCTTTCAAACAAGAAATGAAAGACTCTTCACTGGCTATAATAAAAGGGGTTTAGAAGCTGTGATTTTCCAGGGTGTTACTAAGGACTAAGTCAGGTCCTTTGCCTTTTTTGTTATTTTTAAACTGTAAAATATAGAAATAAAAAAATAATCTAAAGAAAGAAATATAAAATTTTAAAGTTTATCTGGTCAGAAATGTCACATGATGAATGCTGTTATACAGACTTTTTTCTAGCAATATTTCTAAGAAAAAAATATTCCCTGGTTAAAAAGGCATTTCTCCTTGTGTAGAAGTGTATAATTATTATTTAGATTTTAACATGTTCATTATTGAAGTACATATATTCTTAAATTAATGTGTATTTAACGTTACAAATGTGCACAGTTCTATGCAAAGGTTTCAGTCTATCTGAGAAAATTGCTATGTAAAGCTGTTTGTCTGGACAGCAAGGATTTATCAAACACTAATATTAGAATAAACATAAATAAGTAAATCAGCAGTCCACCATAATTGTTGTGTGTGTGTTTACCCCAATGCTTCCTATCCTACAATGTGTTTGTGCACTTATGTCATTTTTATGTATCAAAATTTTATTTTTACTTGGCCTTTTTAGAGGGGTTTTTGCTGTGTCTTTAAAACTGGTAGGCTGTACTGTAAGTAAATGAGCTGCATTGTGCCTCATTCATGGAGCCGTCTTGGCTAAAGAACTTATTACAGTTTTAGTATTAATGAGTGGGGCTAAACTCCTGTAAGCCAAATGGGCAGAACTAAACTACTGTATGCTGAATAGGAGGGTATATAGAAGATATGTTGAGTTTGTGATATCACAATAATGGTAAATGTAAATGTGCTGGTTTTGCAGCTTAGTTGCCATATATGGAAATGAAACATGTTTTCTGGGTCCTTTTAAATTAAATATGATGAGCTGCTGGTGGGCTGAACTAATCCATACATTATCTGGAGTTCACACGCAGGTCAGAAACCAAACATGTGTTTTTCTGACCAACATATCAATAACTTCACTGACCAACAGCACATTCAGACTACTGATTCTTAGTGCATTTGGGTTGGGTGAAGAGTGTTTTACAGGTAAAATCACTCTTACAGTTGAGATACGCAGTTTGTAACTAATGTTAGGCACAGTAAAGTATGTAAACATCTATTATTCTGTGCATGTGCCCTTTAAAGTAACAGAAAAAAAGTTACTCGTTTGATGGAACATCCCATCTATTGTGTAAAGTTCAAGTGAACGAGAGAGAAAACACTCCAGATAAAAGGAGGGGATGGGACCCAGCTGTAATTAGTGATCTCTTTACCTGGCAACCCTTCTGCTGGAGCAGCACTTCCTATTGTGTAAAGTTGGGGTGGTCTGGCTATTCTACTGCTATACACACTCACAGTAAGGACCAGAGTGCTGTAGAGGCCCAATCGCAAGTACAGAACGTTGGAGAGGCATTTCAGAACTGATTGAAAGTCCCGGTGAAGCTAATGAAGCTACTTTTAAAGTATTAAATTCTGTAGACACCTGGTTCTATTCAATACCACAGTGAACAAGTCTGACTTGGTTAATGTCTTTAGAACGGAGCACTTCGCATTAAATAATTTGAATGACTATAAATTTGTTTATGTTTTAGCCATTTAATTCTGCAGAGATTTTTTTTTAAATTGGTGGAATTCCTCTTAAAATTATAGACTTGCTTATGTGGTTTCGGACACTGTATAAGTCACTGTTATCTAAACAAATAAACACAATTAGAAATTGCTGCACTTTTGTACATTGTAATAGATAACAATTAAGACAGTTTAAAAAAAGCCACAGAGCAAAATGAAAACTCTAGACTTCTAAGACCAACGAGTACTCCAGATCAGCCCCAAACACCCTGTGTGCACGGCACCCTCCAGTGGACACCCCTCATAATTACATGTTCTTGGTTCTCTTTTAACTTTACTGGCCATGTGGAAAGTGGTGTAGATTGTTGTGCTGTGTGCAAAGTGACTTCTAGCATTCATTTATGACATATTAAACTACACCAGTTATAATTATTTTATTAGTAGCATTTAACATATCAGCAACATCTGTTCTTTCAAGCAGCTTTTTCTGAATAATTGTCACTTTTACTGGTAAATTTTTACCAGTGAAAGCCTTCAGATTAATTTTTAAATGTTTAAACTTTATTTTTTACCACTTTTCTTTACTACAGTACGATACAGTTGTTATGGTCAGTATAGGCCACAGTGTTTGTGGTTTAGAAAAATAAAGCTAAAGCTATATTAAACTTTAAATGTAAACAGTGGCATTGGCATTGGCATATGTGCCCAGCGGCCTGGGGTTGTGCAGTCAGATTTAAAATGAATTTTGTCAGGTTACAGTCAAGGTCAGACAGAACCTGGTCAGTTTACAGTGAAGTTCAGACAGAATTTGGTCAGATACAATCAAGTTCAGACAGAATCTAGTCAGATACAATCAAGTTCAGACAGAATCTAGTCAGGTACAGTCAAGTTCAGATAGAATCTAGTCAGGTACAGTCAAGTTCAGACAGAAACTAGTCAGTTTACAGTCAAGTTCAGACAGAATCTAGTCAGTTTACAGTCAAGTTCAGACAGAATTTAGTCAGTTTACAGTCAAGTTCAGTCAGACTGCAGACTCATTGTGCTTTTTCGTGTTCACAGACCCTGCAATACATCCTTTTGAAACACACACACACACCATAACTGAACAAAAATCTACCAAATGTTCACATCAGAAAGCCTCTCAGACTGTGGTTTCTGTTTGGTTTCAGCTATAAACTAGTAAGAGATCTACTGACAACACACATACACATAAAGACATAGTAAAAGGCTTTCTGATGAGGAAGAAATGTGACCATATGGAAGATGTCTCAGAAAGAGTAGAGTGTGCTTTTAAAGGAGAGCCCATTCTGTCATTCATAATTCTGTTGATTGGTGTGTGTTCTGACACACTTATTGCTGTGTTTCATTCTGGAAAAAAAACAAAATCACCAGCTAAGAGCATGCAGAACTACAGGCTCCTGCAGAGGAGAATGAAGAGTGTGTCTGTGTGTGTGTGTGTGTGTGTGTGTGTGTGTGTGTGTGTGTGTGTGTGTGTGTGTGTTTTCTTTGTAATTTTGGGGGTAGGATAATTGGAAGGTGATTTCAAGTCTCTCCCCAAGGCCTGGTAAAACTTTATGAATACACAATAAAATATAAATACTCCTGATCAGATATTGTGTTGGCTGCTGCAATAGTGATGTACTGTAAATGCAGAATTAGCCATGGTCTAAACCTCTTTATTTTTAATGAATGTCACTTTCTAATGTTTAATGACTTATAAGAGGTGTTTCATTTTGCCCAAATGATATAAAAATGATAAAGTGTAGTGAAAAACATGGCGTTTCCTAATTGTTGGCCTCATTATTGGTATACTTTCGGTTTGATCACCACTGATGCCACAGCCTGCCCTGCACTTCCAGTCCTGGCTTATTGGTGGAAACTGAAGACTAAAATTATGGTAAAAATTTCCCCCATATTTATTTATTTATGGATTTGTGGTATTGTGTGTGCTGCACAGCTCCTTGGAGCCTTGGGTTGTGCATTTGTGCATCCTCTATTGGGTTTCCTCTGGTACTCTGGTTTCCTCCCACCTCAAAAAACACACATGGTAGGTTAATTGGCTATGCTAAATTGCCCGTAGGTGTGAGTGTGTCGGGGAATGGGTGTGTGTGGTACCCTGTCTAGGAGGTATTTCTGCCTTGACCAGAAAGAAGCAAGTTTTTCCCAGCAAATTTACCAGTGTAAAATATATTAATTACATCAGTTATTGACACTGTAGACAGACAGAAAAAGAGAAAACAAACAAATTGAATCAGGTTTACTGCCACATCACATTACACAGGTGCAAAGGTGAGTGGAAAACCTAGGTGCATCACGGTAGTAATAACACAAATATATTAAAATAAGAAATACAGAATATATACACATTAACATATAACTATACACACATCATACGTATGCTGTTGTACTGTTTAAAATGTACAGGTTAATATATATCTGAAATATTTACATTACTGTTACATACATACATAAATGTGTATGGATATACAGATAGACAGCATCTCGCATCCAACACCCAAAACAGTATCTGAACTTCAGAGAGAATAGTTATAGCTATAGCCAGAGAGAGATAGAGCTTGTGTGTGTTCCCACAGCACAACCGAGATGAGAAACACTCATCACAAATTCATTTTCCACAGCTGAAATGACTAATGGGCCAGAAGGCAGGGGCTGGATGGTAAAAGAATGAAAAAACAAGCCTGTAGCGGGTGGGACTTGTGTTAAACAGAATGGGGGAACGTAAAGCAGGCATGAAATGAAGGCAGGCAAATGAAGCATTTGCCAGCATGCGCAGAGAAAAGAAACAGTCCAAAACTGCAGAGGCAAATGGTTTAGAAACATTTCCAGAGCAATCCACCATTACCATACACGTGCATCGTACATACTGTACAACTGTACACAGAGAATCCTGTGTTACAATTTCACAAAATGGCTTAGAGAAAAAAAATATTTTGAAGTATACTCTCTGCTACAAATAAAAAAAATATGAACTTTGTTTCCTGCTTTTACTGTTCATGAACAATTCGGCTGTAATTAGAGTGAGTGCAAACTTTACAACTTACCCAATAGTGCTAAAAAAAAAAGTCTGAAAAATCAACACAAGATTTTATACAAACACATAAATATGATCAGTAAAAAGAAACTGAAACAAAAAACGCTAGCATATTAATTTTACACCACAATATACAAAACCAAATATCAGAACCATCCAGTGAACTAGATTTTATTTACCTCCCATCTACAGTGTTTATTTCTAAACAATCTAAATAGTTTAAAAAAAATAAGATGCTGGGAATGTATACAGGGGACATAGAGTTGTCTCATTGTTTCACTCATAGTTTACTTAGTTTAACCCAGTTAACCAAGTCTGTTCACTCAGTGGCCATCTTTGCAACATCACCGGGCAGTTATTTCCAGTCACACGAGTCCAGGCTTATATCTCTGTCAATGGAGAGGGACCAAAACAATCGAAACTGAAGGGTATGAGATCTCCCCTTCATGTTTTAACCAGTGGGTGGCATTCTAATTAATAACGTAAGTAGTTAAACTAACCCCACCATGAGGAGGACGTAATTCAGCCTGGCTAATTCTCACTGTGAATTGTTTACCTGCTTGAAAATGGGGCTCTGCAGTGACAAAGAGGGAGTTCAAATAATATGGGGTTGCATTCTGTGACTTTAACACCCAGCTCGCACTTTCCACGTAAAACTACTACAGAAATGTGGTACAAAAACAGACTGAAACTTCAGATTAAATCTTAATGAATATCTGTTTAACTGCTGTGAATTAAATTGGCTGCTGGAAAAGTAAGCTTCTTTAGAGTTTACACTCTCCATCTCAATGAAGTGCAAGAGCAATAGTGCACAGGTACATCCACTAATATGATAGCCTGCAGTTTGCTGAGTGAGGATGAAGTGTTTACAGTCTGGATTAACAGTGTGTAATCCCAGCAGTAATGTTATTCGCACTTCTCTCCAGTGTATGTAGTGGCATGCTTTGTAATGGATCCCTAAGGCAAGACTCCCATGTAGGGGGTATACCCTATAAATAAAGGATCCAAATCTGGTATAAAAACTCTGAAATACCTATAAGAATAACACACACTATATGCCTGGCCCAGACTAGAACATTGAGAAAATCCTAATGTTAAAAATTTTAAATTATGCATACAGCAACCTAATATTCGTTTAAATGTCCTGAAGCAAGTTGCATCTTGACCAGACTGGTTGTATACTTGACCACTCTTCTTGGTAGAATTGGTATAGTTCAATTAAATGTCTTAGTACCCGTACCTGGCACTGTCCTGCAACATTATGCAGAATTCTTACCTTAAAATAACAGCTTCAACCAGAAGGATAATGCTCGTGAGGACTGCATAACACTGCATAACTATAAACATATTTGTGTAAAGTCCTGTAATATTGCTCTTCCGCTTCAGTCCACATGCTTTATTCACTCTTAACTCAGCCAGAGTGCATGTTTAAAGCCTGTTCTTTAACGGCAGCTAAAATTGCAAATTCTACCCAGGAGCAAGAAATTCCCATTTTCGCACAATACTGCTTTAATTCATAGTGCACACAATCGATGTCTGGACTGTGAGGGTCATTCCAAAATGACTTAATTTTACTCTGCTTTATTATTATTTTTACTTTTCTGGGCATTTTGAAATGTTAACAGTCTTTAGATACTACATCAAATTCTTCACTTAAACACATCTTTGATATAAGCCTACTGTTGGTAATTAACTCCATCAGTGCAGTAATTTGGAAGTATGAAGTTCCAGGGGCCTCCAGTTAAATAACTGGAGACAGCTACTCCAGACATACAGCTAAATAGGACAGGAGGAGTTTTTGATGCCGAATCATATTTGGAGTAGAGATGAAAAGCTATGCATCTGTATGGGCAGTTTTCAGCCAAAAGATGTGACTGACGGATCAGTCGACATTTCAACACCAATCAGATCATATCCAGCAGCTCTGTGTGAGGCTCCACGGTGACAGGGCACTGCAGTTCCTTGTTCAACCATTACTTGGAATAACGGAGCTTGCACATGGCTGCAGAAACTCCTTAAAGTCAGTGCTTGTTCTCTGTGTGCTTTGTGTGTTCATTAAAGACCTTTAACTCCATTAACCAGATACACACTGAGAGTACATCACTCAACCAAGTTCGGTTGAGCACAACTAACCACTCAAAACAGCAAGCCGTGCATGACAGCAGCAACCGTCAGAAAGCTAAAGGAATCACATCCAAAGTGAGGGAATGATATGGGAATAAGGGGATATGGGGACATGGGAATATGGGGATATGGGAATATGGGAATATGGGATATGGGAATATTGGAATAACAGTCCCCAGACATCTTTCACCCTCGAATCACAGCACTATTGTGGAAACTCTCTGTTTTAACCAGTGATGAACAGTGCACTCAAAACCAAGAGCGTAGAGCATGCTAATGCATGAATTACAGATAAATGAATTCATAGCACATTCACTGCTCTATAAAAGACTTATTTTATACTGGAAAGAACAACACATAGTTCAGAGTGTGTAGCACTATACACACACACACACATCATGCATGAAGTGATTTGACTGCAGCATTTTAGTAAGTAACTGGGAGCTGAATGTTCAGTCAGATTGAATTATACAACATTTAACAAACTTTAAAATGATCATGTTAGAAATGTAGACTAAATAACTAAACCAGACCAGTCCAGAATGTCCGATTATATAAGTAGCCTGATAAAAACACAGATTTTACTTGGCTGTATTGTCACTCAAAGATCAGCTCAGAATGTGAGCGCCACCGCAACAGGGGCTGGACACCATGACGGACACAGTGGCACAACTAGATTTCCGCAAAGAGTTGCTAAAAGAAGAATGGAGCACTTTGAAATGTGAATTTGGGACATGGCCCGTGCCACCGGCGCCGTGTGTAATCCGTGAACAGGCCTGCCAGGGCCAGTGCCCTACTACAGAACTCTCCGGGTGGCGGGACAGGCTGGCACAGCCAACTTTCAGAGGAGGCAGAGAGAGACACAATGTGCCAAGTTTCCACACAGACAGACACATACACACACACACACTGCTGAACTGTAAGGATTTCTTGCTGTGATAATGGAAAATGAACAGTAGAAGTACAGTCCAGTGGTTTTAAGGATGGGATATAATAATTAATACGCAGTACCACTGTCACAAATGCACTGGAGGATGGACGGATGAAGCATAAATGCATAAAGAAACCAATGAATCACAGGGTTTTACACTCACTGGAAAAGAAACGGAAAACAAAATGAAAGCTCTAAGGATAAGGAAGCGTCGGAAAACAGCAAAGCCAAAAGTTAGCTTGGGGAGACCACATACACAACGCCATTTCACACAAACAGCACCAAACCAAAACTAGACACACCTTTCTGTGAACGGATTCCATCAGGCAAAAGGAAATACGTACCGGTAGAAGAGAGCAATATTAGTTTGTTTCCTTCCAGTTTAAATAGTCTGTCACATTTTCTGATAGTTCTGTTATGACAATGCGAGAACCATCTATTGTTCCACCACATTGTAGAACCCCCATCGTTCCTCTAAACTGTTAGGGACGCATTTTAATGACAAGTGTAAACAGAATCCATTCAAAGTAGATCCACATACTATCCAGATGTAAATTGAAAGGGGCAAATTCTTTGCAGTTTAGTGACCCAGTCATACATGCCAATGCCATAGCAGTGCTTCCGTCATGTTTGACAGATTGTATTAGCCGTTTGAATCCTGAGGTTTTTCCTTTGTGGGCAGTACCTGGGTAGATGTTTTTAGATGTCTTCTAGCATTCCAAGCTAACCTTTCTGTTCTTGAGTGTTACCAGTGGTTGGCGTCTTAAACTAAACCCTCTGTAGTTACACTCATGAATTAGTTACTTGATTGTAGACTTTACAGTGATATGTCTACCTCCTGTGTTCCTGACTTGAGAAGAGATTTTTATTCACCAAGTAAAGAATTCTACTTTTTCGTATTCTGTGGTCTCTTAAGGCTCTATGTTACATACGAATATTGTCGCTGCCCAATGAAAAACATTATCTCCAAAATAGTTACTTTACAGGAATTTCTATTGGTCTATTCATCCACAATTAGTGACACAGTGTACAGAGCAGATACAGGGTTTAACCTATGGAGAAAGCTAAAAACAGACAAAAAAAGAAGATGAATGGTTTTTGAACTGCGCTCTAATGGATGTATTGTTTAACATTCATGCCAACATAAAGGATGCATGAAAGTATGTGGGCAGTGACGGTTGCAATGTTTGAAATGGACCGGATCATTTTCGTATATAAAGGCAGTATTAAGGAGCCCTTAAAGTCGCTGCTGTCTCTCTGATAGTTTTTTTCTCTGCCTAATGTAGTCCTTTACTTAAATCAACATCTCTCTGGAGACCCCCAGACCAAATCCAGACCACTGATCTCTTTAATCTGTCATGAAATAACAAGAGACCAAACCACACTTGGCCATGCAACTGCTTATCAATCAGTCACGTACTTACCAATTATTGAGGAGTCTGTGAAAATAGAGGGGCTGCATAAGAAGTGATGGTAATTGTGAATTTGCAATTTTTGTAAAGCACTTGAATTAAGAGACACAATTACAAAAATTCAATTTCTGATATTTATGGACCTGACGGTTTGTTGAATTGGATGATAAAGATTACAGGCACGGGTGAATTCATTGGGTAAGATCTTCTAAATGTTGCTTTAGCAGCATTAAATGAGCCTGTTTACACCTGGAATTAACACTGCATAAAACGCTAGGTGTAAACACCACAAAGATGCATTGTGATTGGATTGCGAGCTAATGCATGTTAATGCCAGGTATAAACAGGCTCAATAACTCTACAACATGAACTTGACAAAAATTAAACGATTACAGCTCAAATTGCTTAAGGTATATTATTCCATACAGTACTTTCCACTAATTACAAGCTACTAAGCAAATACTTTTCATTCATGCTTTGTCTTTGTGCATCTGTAGGAATAGAAATACTGAGTAAAGAATAGCAGTGGTTTAGGTAGCTGATTAAAAGTCAGTAAGCAGTTTCTGAGTGACGTGACGTCTCTTGCTGCCTCTTTCAGTGTTGGAACAGATGTTGAGTTGAGAAGTTTTCTGATGTTATTCCAGTCCGCTTAGCCAGAGATTAGCTGTTGCGGGGATTTAGTGTGTGTGCTGATCAAATGAGAAATTAAACAGAGCATGACACTCAGACTGGCAGGCAGAAATTCAGAAATCTGAAATCTGGCAACTTGTACCTTCAGCTAAAGCGTCTGATTCGGACAGCTGAATAATGAGCTAATAAATATGTAAAAAAAAAAAATAGGAATAGCAAAGTATATGTAGCTGTATGAATATTGCGGTTTCATTCACCTTGAAATATCAGGATTATTTATACAAATCCAAGATGTATTTAAATCATATGTAAATCATATCCCTCAGGGGAGGTCTGAGACATATTTTAGCCAGATGTCATATCAGTATAAACATATAAATCTCTCCAAAACACATTAATAAACAAACCCCTTCCCAGTTCTGTAACAGTACACTGCTTACTTGATAGACCCGGTCGATGGATCGCTACCGTTTAGCAGAGAGGAGCTGCTCCCAGTGTTTGACAAAGATTTCTCCTACGAGTTCAGTAGACTACTATACCAGCATGCACTCTGTAGGTAAGTAAATAACTTCCTAATGTCTAATGTAAAGCCCTTCATATTCAGCCATAGACACCACAGCCCCTTATTTAACATTCAGTGTACCATTTGGATGTAAAACCCACTGCAATATGCATAGGGAGCTATTAGAGATGAATCCTGTGACTGTAGCACCTCTTGCTCAAATCCAGCTTTTAAACGGTTCACAGGTTTCACAGAGGCTCTCTTCATAGGAATCATTTCTAGCTGCTGCTGTGATTCTGTTCATGACCTACTACATCAAGTCTAAAGAACCATTTACAAACAATCCACACCACTGAGGCTGAAATATCAGTAATGGCATTGAACATGGAACATGCCTTAAAAAAAGTATGCATGGTTCTTTGAGTGCTGCAATAAAAGAACCACTTTGGTTCTTTGTCATAGAGATGTGACGGTGTAGAGCCTTTTAAAGGTCTAAAGAACCTGTGTGAACCTTGATGTGACGGTTCTTTATCAATTTAAAGGATTCAAGGATTCAAGGAGACTTTATTGTCATTCGCATCACATGTGGTACATGGGGATTAAGATCTCAAGGTGCCAGTTACACCGAAGAGTAATTATTGAATAAATAAAATAATAATGCTAATAAAAAAATCTAGAATATAAGAGGGGAAGACATAAATAGGAAAAGTGGGAAGGCAGAGAATTTTTTAAAAGTAGCAGCAATCTAATTACAATCTGAGATGAGTGTAGAAGCATTAATGAATTAAAAGCTGGACCATAATAAAGTCTGAGTAAAGTGTCAATGCAGTGTGTTTGGCTGGGTGGAGTTTAGGAGTCTTACAGCTTCTGTTTCTCAGGCTCTTCTTTTTACACTTAATGTTTTGCAGCCCCTACCTGTGGGGAGTAAGACAATAAGTGAGTGTACAGGGTTAGTGGGGTCCTTTATGATGCAGGTGGCCCTTTTCCTGCATCTGGAGGTGTAGATGTCCATGGTGGTGGGTAGGCTGACTCTGACGGACTTCTGTGAAGCCTTTCCTGTCTGCAGCAGAGCAGCTTCCATGCCACATGTTGATGCTGGAGCACTGGACGCTCTCCACCACACATCTGTAGAAGGAGGTGAGGACTGCGCTCCTAAGTCCAGCTCACCTCAGCCTCCTGAGGAGGAGTCTTTGATGTGCCTTCCCTACCAGACTAGAAGTGTTGTTACTCCAGGTGAGGTTGTTGCTCAGGTGCACACCCAAGCACCTGTGGCTGGAGACCACTTCCACCGCAGATCCTCCGACGTCCAGGGGAAGGTGGGCATGTCTGCCCCTTCTGAAGTCCACAACCATCTCCTTCGTCTTTTGTACGTTGATGCAGAGGTTGTTCTCTCTTCACCAACCTCTTACACACTGTGGCCAGTTGGATGGTCAGGAAGTCCAGGATCCAGTTGCAAAGGGATGAACTTAGACTAAGTGAGGAGAGTTTGTTTGTCAGGGTCTGGGGTCTGGGGACTATCGGCATGAGGGCTATTGGCCGTCAATCAGACCTGTCACTGCGGAACTCGTGGGGACCGGGATGATGGTGGTGGCCTTCAGGCAGGTGGGAACAGCTGCCTGGATGAGGGAGACGTTGCATACACCTCTATTACAAACATGGTTCTTTAATGAATATATTATGATTAAATACACTATATGGAAGTATTGGGACACTTGCTCATTTGTTGTTTCTTACAAAATCAAGGGTATTTAATAAGAGTTTGTCCTGTTTTTGTTGGAGTAATCATATCTACTAGATTTTCTAGCGTTGCTGTGAGGATTTGATTGAATTCAGCAACAAGAGCATTAGTGAGGTCAGTATGTTGGATAATCACCACACCTACCTCCTCTCCAACTCCCGACTCACCCCCAACTCAGAATTGGATGGAGCACCATCACTGAATAGAACACAGATCCACTGCTATACAGCTTCATGCTGGGTGGCTTTGTGCCCCTCTATCCCATGCCTGGCATTAGGCATACTGCCAATGTGTTCATGTTTATCTGCTCCAGAGAGTCCTATTCTATTAGTGGTGCATCTCTGCAGGGACTAGGTAAGTTATGTGTGTGTGTGTGTGTGTGTGCATTTGTATGTCTGTGTCAGCAATGGGTGCAACTTGAAGTAACTGAATGCATTAACGAAAAGGAGGATGTCCACAAACATTTGGACATATAGTGTCTGTCCAGTCATATAGGTAAAACAAAATGCACAGCTTGGTAAATGGTAAACATCTTTAGGGTCAAATGTGATTTATTAATTGGCTGTTTTAATTGTTTGAGAACCCCTGAGTTATAATGCATGTGATTCGCGCGTGACCGTGGTTAAATTGAACTAGACAGCCGACTTGTGAATAATGACTACCGGGGATTTGTAGTGACACATGTTTTGAACAAATTTATCAATAATCCTATTTAACTACTGATTACAATCCATAGTCAGTACAAGTTATATAAAAGGACCCCAGGTGTAAACGGGGTGTAGACCTAAGATTCAGATAAACTCACCCTGGCAGGTAATACTGATGATGTGGCACTTTAATAGAAGAAGCTCTAGCCTGCCCACTGCTTCCTCACTGTCCTCTCTTGCTCTCTTTCTGTGTGTGTGTGTGTGTGTGTATGTGTGAAGAAGGGCAGAGCTTTCCGCCTCTGCACTGGATGACCGATAGTGTGTTAGATTGGGAGAGAAAGGTGGAAAGAGAGAGAGAAGGGAGAGAGAGAGAAAGAGAGAGATGCCCTCTGGGAGTGAAATTGATTTTGTTATTCTTTACAGGAAGTGGTTTTCTAACATTACAGTCACTTCTTTTCTATCAGTTCGGTTTGAAAAAGACCAGCAGCCGGCAAATCTTCCAGTTGGACATTTTACAGTCCAGCAGCGGTCAGTTCCAGATCTAATCTAACTCACCTAATCTAGATAAATCAAAGTCTTCATTGATTATATGGAGCAGAGAGATAAAAAGTGCAGAGACAAACTCTGTAGGGATGAGTATGAGTGTTGGAGCACTGGAGGAGAGTAAGGAGCACAGCACCTGGGCAGGGGTATGTGTACATAGGCAGACTGCATTAAGCCACATACACTGAGGGAGATGAGCTCATGTCTGTGTATTTTATGCGTGATTTTGATTTGTGTGAGTGGAATAAAACCTGTTCTACTGCTCATTACAGTTGCGTTTATATGCTTTTAGCTTTGGAGCCTTTTCTTGTGCTTTTGGGTATGAGGTGTATGGACATGGAGGCCTTTAACCATATTTCTAACATGCAATCAAACATCACAGTGAGCAGTGATTCCTAGCCAGTTTATGGCTGCATAGCTACTGAAGGGCTTGACAACACCTGATTTGCAAATGTGTGCCCTTATGAGGAATTCTCTTCAGGGGGTTGAGTAATTTTGAGATTGCAGTAGTCATTAAATAGGTATTTTGAGTGGAATGTGGAGACAGCAGTTGTTCTGTTAGTTGTGTTGAGCTTTTTTAATTGCTTTTTTGATTAGTTTATTGCAAACACTTACAAGGTATTTTAATTTTGCTAATAAACCTAATTTGCAGTGGGGGGTTGAATAATTTTAAGGTGTTCTTTTAGGTAGAAATTATAAATATGTGACTTCAGTTGGGGCTGGAAATACAAGCTTTTTTTTTTTAACCACCCTGTTATTTTGCCTCAGAATGACACACACTTTTTCCTTTTACGGTGGGCTTGTGAAAAAAAAACTAATGATGAGTTTTGCTTTTATTTGCAGGTTTACAACACTGCAACGGCTCACAGGAGCCACTTAGCATATCATAGCATGTCATGGCATAGCTTTATTTTAGGCCTGTGACAAGAAAATTGCATTGTAACTATATATGTGTTTAGCCTAGCATGGATACCCACTTGAGTATACACTGGCACAGAAAAGGCTGTGATAACATGGCCTGATTCACATAGCAAGAAAAATATCAGAATCACCATTTTTTCTCCAAGTGGCCCTTGTGTTTTACCATATCACCAGCTTTGACTAGGACTATCAGGCCTTTTGATAGTGGAATGGGTGTATGTACATTTTGGGGGTGTAGATTGTTGGTATTGCCAGTTTCAGAGCCTTTTTAAAGATGGGTTTTCTTTGATAATAATAGAACAACAGTATTTGAGTTGCATCAAACTTTCATTTACTCAACTATGCCAAGGTAAATCCAGTTTTCCATTCTTGGTAACCTTTTCGGCTGCTTTAAAGAGCCACATCACGTCCACACGGTAGCCAAGTCAAGTCACGTGTTTATGAAGTGCTTTTAACAATGCACACTGTCACAAAGCAGCTTTACAAAGATCCGAGGCTAAGCCCCAAGTGAGAGAGGCGCCAGTGGCAAGAAAACACTGTCAGAGCGAGAGGAGGAACCAAGACTCCAAAGTGAAACCTATCCTTTTGCAGTTGACACCAAATACTGACATGGAGAACACAATAAAAGTGTGAAATTAGGAAAGAACTACACAAATTCTACACAGACGTGCTCAGATGTAACTACTGAAAACCAAAGAATAATGTGAGAAGTCTTTTTCACTGGGAATAAAGATTAGCTCTATGATTGCTATGTTTGTAAGACATTGACCTCTATTGGAAATTAAGAAGGTTTTTGTGTAACAAAAGCTGTATTTTATGGTAGCAGTAAGGGTTCAGTAAGAGTCTATGCAGCGATCAGTTTTATCACAGGGTGAGTGGAGCATGCTGGTGAGGTTTTCTGGCTTGGCTGGATGATGAATGGCATACGGCGGACGCTCCATGAAAGTTGAGTCTCTGACGGTCTGGAGGGCAGCAGCAGGCACACCCAGTCGGCATTCATCTTACACCAGCATCAACCCAGACTGGATGGCGGTTCAGCTCGGCTGAAAGGAAAACACAGATGGATTGTGTGTGAGAAGACTGGATTCAATATGTAAGGTAAATTAGAGTGAATTCAGCAGGCCTCACTATAATTACAGCTAACACACAGAGAACAAGGTACAGCATAGAACAGCTGCTGTGCTAAAGAACACGTTTCTGTACAGTGTTCAGTCTTTAAAGACTCACCACAGTTCTATGTGCACATTATAATATTTTTTTTGTTAGCAAAAAAGGCAATATGGCAGAAATTCTACATGAGGCGCTGTGGCACAAATTGAACATTGCTGGAATTCACCAAGCACCACCGAGGAGTAACTAGGCTTGCAAGATCCTGTGGAGTATACTATCATTGCACAGCATACCCTTGGTATCATTGATTGATGATAGTATCATTGTGGGGGAAGCTGCTGCGGTCAACAATTTTGTGGCACCTTTCTAGAAAAGCCTATTTCTTTTTACACAAACAAAGTTAGAGCTTGGTTAGCCTACCAAGGTTGCGCGAGAATGAGCAGACACATGATTACTTTCTCCGAATTTAAGCAGGCTTAATTAATTCAATTTAATTTACTTGAAATTCTAGTGAAATTTTAATATTTACATTGCATGATTTAAAACACCACGTTAATCCAACATGAAAAGTACATTGTAATCAAGGAGGTTCTAATAACATGAATATGAAGAATGAGGTTATAAATAAAGGATTGTCGGGGAATGAAGTTAAGAATGAAATTGTAATAAAAATGATCATCCGGAATAAGTTCTAATAAAATTCATTTCCAGAATGAGGTTCTAATATGATTTCTTTCCATAATGAAGTTCTAATAAGAATAACATCCAGAATTAAGCTGTAATTAAATTTATATCATAAAAATAAAAATAACACCCAGCAATAAGTTCTAATAAAATGAACTTCCAGAATGAGGTTCTTATAAAATGTACTTACAGAATAAAGTTTGAATTACATTAACCTGAATGAAGGTGTAATAAAATTAATATCCAGTAATAATGAAATAGTAATTTGTATTAATACTAATAATAGTGTACAAACACACAGTCATTACATGAAAAGCCATTTGTTTATGTTAAATATCCTGTATGTAATAGTGATGGTCTATAGGTCATTCTCTGTGTTGTCAGAGTTACATACTCAGCTTTACTGATAAATAACTAACCCAGCCAGGCTTCACTTTCAGTACGGCCATTACAAACACAAACACAATGGTTTATTTAAGCCGTCTGTGATTCATATGCTGCTGTGTTCTACCATAACTTACCCTGCAGGCTTTATTTAACGCCACAGCAACATTGGCAGGTGCTACATTTCTTCTCTTCGCGTTTACACACTCACAGATGAAGCTGCTGTCATCCTACAGATGAGCTAATATGGGTTATAGATCCGCGCTGTCAAAACAGAAATAACAACTAATACATTCATCCGCACATACAGGCAAATTCAGCGTGCAGCCTTTGATTAAAGCGAAAGCTCAGCAAAAAAAATCTCATCCCCTGTTTCACTCTCACCCTAAATGTAGGCCAGGAAATGAATGGTGTCTTAAGTGGCTTTACGTTCATATTCAACCTACAAGAATCTCCAATAACTATAAAAATGGACGAAGCAGAGCTTTACACAGTTTAGACATTTAATCAAATATCAAATATGAAATATTAAATATGGGACTCACTTTTGTCTCCCTTTTTGAGACAATTTGCAAAAAAATCAGCTCAAGCTGATGTTAACTGCTCTGTGAAAACCAACAGAGCTACACTCAAGTGAAATTCAATGGCCTACATTGACTATTGTGTTGTATTTGTTTGCATTTAAAAGTATTGTGTGAGCTTTATGGACTCGAATGTCAGGAATGTCACTTTTTGAACTGTACAACATTATAATTAGGGTTTATCCATTCCACAACCACCTGGATATGTGTCTACCACCATCATGCTTAACAGTTGGAACATTGTTCTTGGGGTTGCTCCACCTTTACACTGCCGAACATATACTTTATGGACAAATGTATTGGGACACACCTCTTAGTCACTGAATTCTCTTTTTGCTAAAGGCGGGGGAATTTATTACGAGCACTCCTATTCATATTTCAGCCAGTGGCCGGTCTCCTGATATATTATCTCTAATTTATAAGGACATTTGTGCATTGATTCAGAATCATCCACACCTGCATCGAGATGCATCTAAGAATAAGAAGAATCACTGCTATTGTATAAATGAACTTTAAGCAGAAGGGACTCTATATAGTACTGAAAATATGTTCTTTGACTTGTGACAATAGCAGATCCACTGTAAGAGATTTTATAAAGAACCATCAGTACAAGGTTTTTCACCAATGTGAATTATCCTTCAACAAGATAAAGAACTATTTCAACATTCACATGGTTTTTTGAGTTGCATGTTTTTTTAAATAACTTTTTTTTTAAACAACCCCTGAAGAATGATTCTTTATGGAACCATTCATAGCACCTTTCAATTTAAGAGTGAATATCAGACATCACCAATGCTTATGTGTGGCTAAATCCACCATACAGCAATGTTCCAGCATCTATGTAAGATCTTCCCAGAAAAGTAGAGTCTATTACTACAGCTAAACAGGGACAAACTCAGAGTCAATACTCTTGATTTTAGAAGAAATGCTGGATGAGCAGTCGTCCAAAAACTTTTGGACATGTATTGTATTAATGCATGTGTTTCCAAAACGTAATGTGTAACTGTAACACAGCGGTGAATTCGATGACGATTTATCGATTTACTTCAAACTGCGAATCGCCCCAGCTCTACTGAACAGTCCTGTCCCCTGATCATGTACAGCATGCTGTAGAGCAGAGGTGGGGCTCCCCCTGCTGCCAGCCTTAGGAACCACACTCCTCCCTATCTCCCTCACTGTTAATGAAGCAAAGGGAACAGAGCATCTTCCATAGCAACAGCGCTATGGCAACAGTGATGCTGAATAAAGGATGGCCATTACGGCCAGGCAGAAACGGTCGCTATAGCAGCAAACACTGACAGTTCACACACACACTGCATGTGTGTGTGTGTCTCCGGATTTCATTCAGTGCACGCACACAGCGACCCTGGAGGAGGAGATGGAGAAAGCCAGCAGGGACACATACACGTACGAACACACACATGCGCGTATACACACACACACATACAAACACACATATGCACACATGTACACACGCATACACACACCAATTCCAACTACTTCACAGTTCTAACAAAAGCAAAAGAAAGCAAGAAAGAGAGAGAGAGAGAGAGAGAGAGAGAGAGAGAGAGAGAGAGAAAGACAGACAGACAGACAGACAGACAGACAGAAAGAAAGAAAGAAAGAAAGAAAGAAAGAAAAAGAATGTAAGAGTGAAAGAGAATAAGTAAGGGAGGAGAGAGAGCGAGAGGCATAAAGTAAGAAATTAGGGAAGAGAAAAAGAAAGTTAGGAGGAAGAGTGACAGAAAGGAAGCAAGAAAAGAGAGAGACAATGGTAGGAAGGAGAGAGAGAGACAGAAAAAGATAGAAAGAGAAAGGAAAGAGTTAGAGGAAAAGGAGCAGAGAGAGAGAGAGAAATTAAGAGAAAGAAAGGAACAGAAAAGGGGGGGAGGAGAGATAGAAAGAGAGAGAGAGAGAGACAGAGAGAGAGAGAGAGAGAGAGAGAGAGAGAGGCAGAGAGAGAGAGAGAAAGTAAGACAAAGAAAGGAACAGAAAAGGGGAGGGAGGAGAGAGACAGAAAGAGAGAGAGAGAGAGAGAGAGAGAGAGAGAGAGAGAGAGAGAGAGAGAGAGAGAGAGAGAGAGAGAGAGAAAGAAAGAAAGGAACAGAAAAGGGGAGGGAGGAAAGAGAGAGGGAGAAAGAGAGAGAGAGAAAGAGAGTGTGTGAGAGAGAGAGAGAGAGAGAGAGAGAGAGAGAGAGAGAGAGAGTAAGAAGAAGGAAAGGAACAGAAAAGATGAGGGAGGAGAGAGAGAGAGAGAGATTAAAAGAAAGAATGAAAGAGATGCTATACAAATGTATTCTGATTATATACAAATCACATTTCATTTACATAAGGGGTGAGGGTGCACGTATTTGTCACTGTACAGTGTGCAGCAAAATGGGTCCTCCGCATTTAACCCATCTGTGGTAGTGAACACACACACTAGTGATCTAGGGGCAGTGAGTACACACACATGCCAACTCCAGCGCCCGGGGAGCAGAGAGGGTAAAGGGCCTTGCTAGAGGGCCCAACAGTGGCAGCTTGCCGAGCCCGGGAATCGAACCCATAACCCTGTTATCGATAACCCGGCGCTCTAACCGCTGAGCCACCACTGCCCCTACCACATGCCAGGATATGTCAGACATTTACATTTCATAAAAAAAAATTATTACTTGTAAATGTATATTTCTTTTTTTAAATACTGGATTCCAGTAAAGTTGCTTTGCAGTAATGTCAGCTATAAAATAGCACTATACAAATAAATTCATTTAATTATACAATAATTCATTTCATTTACATACTTTTATTAAAATGTGTATTTTTAAGGTAATTTACATTTTAAAATATTTATTTAATTCCAATTTACATCTTTTTACTTTTTTTATTGTTTATTACTAGATTCCTGTAAAGCTGCTTTGTGATAACATCAGTTTTTACATGTCAGCAATTTTTTTAAATGAAAATTACATTGTTATCATTGTCTAAGTAAGAGTTCCTGTAAAGCTGCTTTGTGACAGCGCTGGTTGTAAAAAGCATTATACAAATAAATTTTGATTTGATTTACATTCATAAACAATGATGTAAGTCATTTCGAGTGATTTGGTGTGAAGTGCTTTATGCTAGAGAAACTCAGAACTGTTCACAGTGGTGCTGAATGGGAACAGGACGTCGGCAGAGCTGCACTCACAGAAGCCTATTACACTAAATATGTGTTGCCTGATGCCTGAGACATTGTTTTACCATAGTTATGAGAGGTTATTGGATCTAAAACAAGTTTTTAAATACATTAATGCAGGAGGGGTACATGAAGGGTGTAGTTTAATGCCATGATGTCTTCCCCTGTAGACACGGTATTGACACCCCCAGCTGCGGCTCCCCTCTGGGCTGATTCAGACCTGGAGGTACACCTGACTCAAGTTCAGCTAATTAGCTGTAGGTATATAGTATCCTGCTCTAAAAAGTTTGCGTGGTCTGAGCTGTGTTCCTGTTTGTGTTTTCTTGTGTACGACCCTTGCCTTGTGTTGCTGTCATGATGAGTGCTGTACCCAACCTCTACTGCCCCATGCAGCATAGTCCCCAAAGAACATGTATGTTTTCAGATTCATCACTATTTTACCATCATCAACATTATGCATAAAACCCAGGAGACACATGCAGGCTCACTGGTGGTTCTGGACAACAAATGAAAATGGATATAGTTGTGTTGTCATCATGGCGACCCCTAATTCCTATTATCACCACTGTAAATAAATCTGGAAAGTTTGTCTACAGTGAACCAATTCACACCAAGCCCAGTCCGAATGACTTTATTTAGGTGTTAGCCATCTGAGGTGTGATGCCCTTTTAAATGCATACTTACAAACAGCCCATAATAAGGATATAGGCCTTCAGCAAGCTTGCAGTTTTTTCTGTGATGACACCAGCAGTGACTATGCTGACCACTGATGTTAAAATTGACACACCATGATCGAACTGAGGAGGAGAGGGAGTATACAGAGCACTTTGATGAAATGTGGTGGACATTTTAAAGGAATGAAGTCAGACTGTCAATGGAGGATGACACTCCAGAAAAGAAAACTCCACAAATATTTTAATAATTAATATTAATATTTTAATAATAATTTAAACATAATAAAAGGACAATATATAGGCTTTTATATGAGTGTCTTTCTCTCTCAGTGCTGATTCAGAGTGTAGTTTGCTAATAAACACAGACACACACACATAACCTCTGCTCTCTTATGCACAGAGAGAGAAACAGTAAGTGGAAAGATAAAAATACAGCAGCTGCTGTGCTGACTACACACCCAACAGTGCTGTTAGAACTACAGAGGCCTCTCAGTGAGAGAACTCGACTGTTCCCCTACATATCACTGACAGCAGATCACACTGAGAAATAACATCGGATCACACTGAGTAATAACATCAGATCACACTGAGTAATGACACCAGATCACTCTGAGTAATGACACCAGATCACACTGAGTAATAACATCAAATCACTCTGAGTAATGACACCAGATCACTCTGAGTAATGACAGCAAACCACTTTCAGTAATATACCAGATCACTCTGAGTAATGACAGCAGATAACTCTGAGTAATAACATCAGATCACTCTCAGTTACAAACCAGATCACACTAAGTAATAACATCAGATCACTCTCAGTTACAAACCAGATCACACTGAGTAATAACACCAGATCACTCTAAGTATTAAACCAGATAACTCTCAGAAATAAACCAGATAACTCTGCGTAATAACAGCAGATAACTCTGAGTAATAACAGCAGATAACTCTCAGAAATAAACCAGATTGCTTTCAGTGATAAACCAGATCACTCTGAGTAATAACAGCAGCTCACTCTCAGTGATAAATCAGATCACTCTGAGTAATGACAGCAGAACACCATGAGTAATAACAGCAGATATCTCTCAGTAATAAACTAGATCATTCTGAGTAATAAACCAGATCACTCTGAGTAATAACAGCAGATCACTCTCAGTAATAAACCAGATGAGTAATGGCAACAGATCGCCCAGAGTAATAACAGCATATATCTCTCAGTAATAAACCACATAATTCTGAGTAATAAACCAGATCACTCTGAGTAATGACAGCAGATCACCCTGAGTAATAACAGCAGATATTACTCAGTAATAAACCAGATCATTCTGGGTAATTAACCAGATCACTCTGAGTAATAACAGCAGATCACTCTCAGTAATAAACCAGATGAATAATGGCAACAGATCACCCAGAGTAATAACAGCAGATATCTCTCAGTAATAAACCAGATCATTCTGAGTAATAAACCATATCACGCTGATTAATGACAGCAGAGCACCATGAGTAATAACAGCAGATATCTCTCAGCAATAAACCAGATCATTCTGAGTAATAAACCAGATCACTCTGCGTAATGGCAGCAGATCACCCTGAGTAATAACAGCAGATATCTCTCAGTAATAAACCAGATCATTCTGGGTAATAACAGCACATGACTCTCAGTAATAAACCAGATCACTTTGAGTAATCACAGCAAATCACTTTGAGTAATAACAGCAGATCACTCTCAGTAATAAAACAGATCATTCTGAGTAATAAACCAGATCACTCTGAGTAATGACAGCAGATCACCCTGAGTAAAAACAGCAGAAATCTCTCAGCAATAAACCAAATCATTCTGAGTAATAAACCAGATCACTCTGAGTAATCTCCACCTACCACCTACTTTCAGACAACTGGAACTTGTTTAAAATGGTGGTCATAATTGTCTGCAACCAATGAACTACTTGTGTAACTGCACACAAGACCTATTTCTAACTGTCCACAGGACTGCCTTCTAACTGCACCCAGGACCACCTACAAACATACAGAACATGCAGTGCTTTTGGCCATCTTCTCATGTTCCCATAGCAACATAGCCTGTAATTTTACCCCATGTTCTGACAGATATTATCCAGATTCACTCTGAAGATGTTTTCTCACAGAATTCACTCCTATTATTCGAATCTCCTTCTTGGTGGCTGTAATAGAGCATCCATTCTCCACAACGCAGTCAGGCAGGTAACTTTCTCCTGGCATTCGCCAAACCCAGACTTGTCCATCAGACTGCCAGGAAGAGAAGCGTGATTCGTCACTCTCATCTGGCGCTTGGCATTGTGTTTGGTGATGTAAGTCTTGCATGCAGCTGCTAAGCCATGGAAACCCATGCCATGAAGTTCCTGGTGCACAGTTTCTGTGCTGCTGTTAATGTCAGAGGAGGTTTGGAGCTCTGCAGTTATTGATTGGGACTTTTGTGCACTATGTGCCTCCGCTCTGTAACTTTAAGTGGTCTGACACTTTGTGGCTTTGTGGTTCCTAAATGCTTCCACTTTCAATAATACAGCTCACAGCTGATCATGGTATATCTAACAGGGAAGAAATGTCACCAAATGACACACACACACTTCTATTACCACATAATAGCCCCACCACTTTGTACAGAAGTCCCTGTAGTTCATGAGTAATACACCTTAGTGTGTAATAAGCCTTTATATAAATGCATTTATGCTGATTTACTCTCGATTAACGAATTTTAAAATGATTTAAATGTGTTTGGCTGCACCCCGCTCTCCTCTATATCAGTACTTCTGAGTGTTAGAGAAACCAGTTTGGAGGATCACGCTGTCAGTAACACACAGCCTGGGTTTTGATCAGACACAGCTGAGCACCTGGTGTCCCGGGTGTGTAGAGAAAATATTACAGCGTTCTTCCTGTCTCCACACACACACACACACACACACATACACCCATCTGTGCTCGGCTGCACTTCCACAACAAGATCAGAAGAGCCAGTCTGAGCAGAGTGTTTAACAGAGTTTGGGCCCGAGTGCAGAAGAAAAGGCCAGACACACTCAGGCTGCAGGTGCTCCAATAATGCTAATCTGATACGCATCCCATTACACGGATTCATTCATCCTCATTTCATTATTTCATTTAAAACTTGGGTACAAATTAGAGCTTATTGTGATTTTGGCCTTTGCAGTACTGGCATCACGGAAGGCTTCAAGTGTGCAAATTACAGTTGCGCAAAAGTGTCAGACGTTCAGTACTTTGTTAATACTACAATACTCTCAACTCTTCAAGCCTGATGCAGGATATTGAAAATCCTTTGAAAAATCTTTGAAAAATCCTTCCTAAACCTCAAGTGTCCACAGAGAAGCACCACAAAACTGTGGATATTGACACTTCTGTGTTTCGCAGAGCTCAGAGTTTCCATTTCTACCATTTTTCCACTCTGCGATTGGCTGGAGTTCCTCACAGTTTCACTGGTAAAACTCCGTCCGTGCTACAGTCGCATCAACTGAATTCCACTTAATTATTTTGTCATTACACAAATGCAGGATTGTACAGTACAACAAAACACTGTTAGGCTAAATCTCCAGTGCAGTAATAGATAAGGATGTGGGTCAGATGTGGGATTTAAGGTGCAAGCTAAGTTAATACACTAATAAGTAACTGTCCGAATGACCTTCCGACTTCGTTTGGTACAGTATCGCAGTATATTGAGTCATAACCCCTGTATTGTGATATGTATTGTAGGTCATCAGCTTCTGATGGTGGGGGTAAAACATTTTTATACACTAGTTAGTGTGCTAGTGTGTGGATTGGGATGCAGCTTTTGGATGTCAGCTTTCATTTATAAGATTAGATAGTCCTTTATTAGTCCCACAGGGGGGGAAATTCACAGTGCCACAGCAGCGAAGGGATAGCAAGACACTCAAATGCAAAACGTAGATAAATTACCAATGTATACACAATATAAATAATAGAAGTAAAAAACTCTGAGAAAGAAAGTACAGCACAGTACCAAATAAGGGGCCAGCTGTGGCCTAAAGGTTAGAGAAGCAGGTTTTCAGAACATCACTAGTTTCCCCCCCGATATCCACAATTGAAGCCCCTGAAATCCCTAACTTCCTTCCAGTGAGTGTGTAGGTTCACTGCCACAGATGGGATAAACATAGAGGCTGAATTTTATTGTACTGCTGTACGATGGCAATAAAGTGCTTTTCATTTGAACTCAGAGATTTCTGCAGGCCGTGATATTTGATATTAAATCTGTGCAGTGTTTGGGCTTGCTGAGAGCAGCGTTCTGCTCAGAATCACCTCAGGTTACAGAAGCAGTGCCGACTACCAATGAGCTACCATACTGCAGTGTTTTGCTCCAACCCTTATCTAACACTCCTAATTAATTAATAGGATTAATTAGTGTCCTCTGGGGCATCTCGGGGGCAGTGGTGGTGCCAGGCTATTGATAACAGGGTTGTGGGTTCGATTCCAGTGCTCGGCAAGCTGCCACTGTTGGGCCCTTGAGCAAGGCCCTTTACCCTCTCTGCTCCCTGGGCGCTGGAGTTGGCTGCCCACCGCTCTGGGTGTGTGTGTACTCACTGCCCCTAGTTCACTAGTGTGTGTGTGTGTGTGTGTTCACTACCACAGATGGGTTAAATGCAGAGGACACATTTCACTGTACATAGTACAGTGACAAATACGTGCACCTTTATCTATATATTAAAGTATGTGTTGGTGTGTATGTGTTGATTCTGAACCCTAAGGCATTTTCACACCTGCACTTTTTAGTACGATTAAATCAGACTCCGGTTCGTTTTCTTCCTTGGTGCGATTTGTTCGGCATGTGTGAATACAGTAATCGCACTAGGATAAGGACCAACGCCAAGACCCTGAGATAAGGTCATTGGATGGACTTTATTTCTGAGTAAAAAACGTATCAGAAGGCCAAAATTGAGGTTCAAAATTGGACTAAAAATGACAGTGTGCATCAGGCATTTTTTAAAATAAGCAAGAACCAGATTAACATTGTCTAAATTCATCTACACAAAAAAATATACTAATTAGGGCTGTACGAAAATATTGATATCAAGGTATTGTGATCATGTTTTGCAATACTGTATTTATTCTCAAAAGAACAGGATCAACACTTTGGCTTCAGATCCCACTGTTCTCATTGTATATGTTATGTTTTATACTATGCCAGTTCTCCACAAATTCGATCTCCAAAAGTTAAAGCTAAACAGCTCCCATAGCCAGGTGTTAACCTTGTATATTGCCCAGATATTTACGACAGCTATGAACTAATGCCACCGCTGCCATAGCTCCATGTTAAACTGCACAGAAGTCTGCACTAACCCATAACACAAGACCTTCCCGTATTTACTTTGTTGCTCCCGCCCCTGAGAGGTCTGACCAATGATCAGAAGTTTAGGTGTGCCTTTCCCTCTGTGAAAACAAGCCAACTCCCAACTTCACAAACTCAACCCCTACCTGATCCAACTAATTACACCCTTCAGGAGATTGAATGGAGAGAAGATTCGCTCTCTCTAGGAGTGCAGTTCAAGACACCTGCTTTATTAGGTCCATGACCAGGACTGGACAGCCCTGAAACAGTTGCAAACACTGATTGACTCAAAGTTGTTTGACATGTTTCCACCTAATTTTAGGAACTACTGTCTAGGGTTTGGTTGGTAAGTGTGAAAATCTGCCATGACCATATACCCCACCTCCACCCTCCTAGTATCAGGAGCATAGCTTATAGGTGGGTTACGAACACTAGGATAATTGACCGTACCACATGACCAATTTATATATAAAAAATAAATAAATAAGGAAAAATGTGGAAACCAGATGAGTTAAGACATTTTAACCTATAATTTACCCGATGTGTTACTTTTAAAAGTATAAAGATCCTTGAGGAACTTTTGAAGGGTCTTCAGTTTGAAACTGTGGAAGAACCTCTAAAAGGGTGCTTTGAAGGAACCTTCAAGAAACACTTATCCTAAAAACCCTTTCTTGAAGGTTCCTTCAAAGCACCTTTTTAGATGTTCCTCCACAGTTTCAAACTGAAGAACCTCCAAATGTCCCTCAGGGATCTTAAACTTTTAACAGTGTACATTGTACCCAGTAAAATTGCTTATAACCCTGTTTTTGGTTCAGGCAAGCATCTCCACTGGTAGAAAAGCAGATATAAAATCAACACTGAATCTGAAATCTGCTTAAAGAAACTAATCCCACAGAGCAGCTTTAACCAGATTATAAAACACAAATGATGAAGGCAGACAGTAAGTGCATTGTAAAGAACCAACGCAGTTTATTGCTGAACAATGTTTACCCTTAAGTGTGGTATTTTTAGTGATCACAAAGGGTAAACCTTGCACTTCAAGGGAAAATAAAGACCTATTCCACCAAAGGCATAAAACAGTAACATATCCTTTGGCTCTTACTCAGATATAACTAGTAAACAATAAATGCCATCAGATTTTTACAGGAAAGAGCTATAAAAATGAACAAACAGGGGCAAACTGACACTGTGGCGAAGAAAGTCCCACTGTGTCCTTCTTTACAAGGCAGCTCTGTCCACATGTGCAAAAACGAGGATAAGAGAGGTCCAATAGAAAACGTGGATTTAAAATAAGGGCGTTTTAGATTTGGTTGTTACAGATAATGTCTGATGTGCACTCAGGCTCCCTCCAGCATAAAACGTGAATAAAAGGATTTAAGGCTTGAGCACTAAAAGTGCAGCAGCAGCAGCAGCAGCAGCAGCAGCTACTCAGAGTGAGGCGGGTGAGGGCGCGAGCAGCCCGGCCTGGCTCAGTCCGTGTACTCCGTGTACTTCTTGGCGGAACCGTGCACCTTGCTGGCCGGGTATTTTCTCCGGTTGAGCTCCATCTTCTGCAGCACGGCCTGGGGCAGGTCCACCCGGCACTTCTCCGCCAGCTCCACCAGATAAATGCACACGTCGCTGAGCTCCTGGGCGACTTTCTCACGATCAGCGTCGCTCCAGTCCGGTAGGCCCTCTGCCACCTCCCCGCGCCACTGGAACAGCTCGGCCACCTCGCCCACCTCTCCCACGAGCGCCAGCAGCAGGTTCCTCGGCTGGTGGAACTGGCTCCAGTCGCGCTCGGCCGTAAACTCGGCCTGCAGCCGCCTGATGCTCTCCAGGCTCGGCTCAGCGCTGAAACTGAACCGCTGCCCCTGCGGTTCGGAGCGCTCGGGAGTCTCCGCTATCCGGTCGGCTCCGTTAACGTGTGCGGTACCGTTTTGACGCGCTGCCATGATGACCGTTACTATAACGATTAACAAAAAAATAAATAAATAAACAAACAAACGCAGGAGTGAGTTTCCGGTCAAGATGTACACAAGACAAGGAAAAGGTTAGCGGTTGATCTGCTGCCGAGATACCATGTGGTTAATTTTTTTTTAAATGATTAAAAATAAAATAAAAACAATCAAACTAGCGCGAGCAGAGCTCACACATGGAAATCTCCCGCCACCTGGAAGCGTCCGACGGAAATGATGAAATAAAGCGTCGCAAAGGAAGAGGCGGAGTTTGGGGACTGTTGAATTATGGGAATCGTAGTTTAAATGTATATGTGTAGTGTAGTGGGTAGCATCAACCTCTCAGCCTCTCACCCAAATGTGATTACTGTCACAGCCAGAAATATCGTTCAAGACGCTTTTCTCTTTAGTCATATAAATATTTTATTTAGCTGCTGTGCACAGAAAAGGAAAAAAGAGAATGTTTCCTTCCTTTTTATGAATTTAATTGTATTCTTACATTTAATTAAAAAAGATATTAATAATAAACGCATACACATTTAGCTACTGTCATAAATTTACAGAGGATTTTTTTATCATGCTTATAACATCACACACAAAAAACAAGCATTGTTTAAAATTACTAGTTTTATATATATATATATATATATATATATATATATATATATATATATATATATATATATATATCAAGATGACCCTAAGCTCTTAGTATTGGACAGCCCTGACTTTGTGATGAACTGAGAAATCCTGCAAACCTCATTCCTGTATTGACATGCTTTGATACACTGTAAATGAGGAGTTAAAATGAAGGAGTTTTGACTGTATTTGTAAGTGTAGTTTCTCTTATCAAACTTTATCTCAGTTGTTTGTCTGAGATGCTGCATGTTGGCTGTTTAAAATCTGTTCTGTTATTTCATAGTTTATATAAAATTATATAACTTTGGCCACTTGCTTCTACAAAAGCACGTCTACAAATCACACCAACAACCCGGATTTCTCCAGAAACAAATCTCATCGATGCCCCCTGATAACGGCGAAATCCGGTCCTCTCACGTGGAATCGCGAACCACCGCTTAAATAGGAGGACGGTCCTGTTGCATCACGGGAAACGTAGTTCTCAGCGACTTCGCCTTGGCAGTTGGCGTCCGCCCCCGAGCAGCCCGAAACTTCATTTCCCATGTCACCCCGTTTTATAAACACGCGAACATGGCCGCCTCCTCTTCGGGAAACAGCGCACTAATGCACAGGTTGTGCACATTTGTGAGATTTAAACATGTCGTCAGTGTTAATCACTGTAAAGCCTCGAGTAGAGGAGTTTGCACGACTGGATCCACGCGCCAACTTCAACCCAAAGCACAGAGTGAGAGGTAAGAAAGCGGGTTTAGGGTTCAGTCTCTCTTCGCCACGGGTGTTTCACCCCAAGACAGTTCAGTGAAATAACGCCGGACTGAATGAATATAGTTAGATTTTAATGATGAATCTGTAGCTAATGTTCAGTCTAGTGTTTACATTCAGACGGATGTCCTTGTTTGTACATGATGACACTTGACCTTACTTTAGGTCCGTTGCTTGTCCTTATCTGACTGAACCATGAATGTCTTGATATATAAAATATATATATTGTAATATAACGTAGCTTTTGGGTGTCGGACTGTAGAAGCCAAGCTAAATGCTAAATTACAGGACGTTTGTTGTGCTAAAACAACGGCATGGTAACACCAACTGTCATACCAAGTCATTGGTCATACTTTTTTGAAAAAATATATAAATATATTTGAGCTCAGTTCAGATATGTTTAACCAAGGGCTAAGGCTTTAAACAGCTTGGTAATTAGTTGCTTACACTCATCATTAAGAACGAACAGGTGTTGAGACCTTGTCCTAACACTCAACAGCCCTGGGTTCCTCTAAGCAGCTGTCCCTCACTCTGATAATGAAAATCACTGAAGGCCACAAAGCAGGAGAAGGATGTGAGAAGATAGCAGTTTCCTCAGTTCATGAGGTAATTAAGAAACAGCAGTTGACAGAAACTGTGGAGCTCAGGTTGAGGTCCAGAAGACCATGATAGATAGATAGATAGATAGATTGGTAGATACTTTATTGATCCTGAAGGAAATTTAGCACCCAGTCACAATTACACAATACAGTACAGTATTACAATACAATAATTAAACAATAAATAGACTAAATGTAAAAAAAAAAATGCATTTGATCCAACCGGAGATGAAAGGCAGTGCAGATATAAAGAATAAGGAATGAATAATGTGCAGTAGGAGTGTGTATCAGCAGTTAGTTGATAATACTGAATAAATACATGCATATATTGTTTTTATATTAAAGGAAAGTGTCAGTGGTGTGCAGGAGTGCAGATGTAAAGGATGTACAGTAAAGTGTGAGTAGTGCAGATAAATCAACCTATTATTAAACATAAGAGACCTGGTCCTCATCTGTCATCCTCCCTCTTCCAGCCCCACTGGGAAGAGTTGAAAAGCCTGATGGCTTTTGGGACAAAGGATCTCCTGAGTCTGTCTGTAGAGTAGCTCTGTGACACCAACCTGCCACTGAACTTGCTCCTGTGGTCCATAATGATGGTGTACAGTGGGTGACCATCATCGTCCAAATGAATGTCTAAACAG
Organism: Salminus brasiliensis; assembly: GCF_030463535.1. Lineage (NCBI taxonomy): Eukaryota > Metazoa > Chordata > Actinopteri > Characiformes > Bryconidae > Salminus > Salminus brasiliensis. The sequence continues at coordinate 14,545,796 of NC_132901.1, read as the reverse complement.
GGCTCTGATGAATTCTGGAAATCATCTGGAAAGTCATTTGAACCGATTAAGCCAAAATAGAACTTTTTGGCTGCAATGAGCAAAAGCATCTATGCAGAAAAAAAGAACATCTCTCCAACTGTTTAACACAGGTGGATCAGTAGTGCTTTGGGGTTGTGTTGCAGCCAGTTGGCACCTGGACTGTGTTCTGCTTTTATTAGATTAGGCGAACCAGGTCGGCAGAGCTACAGCAGATGACCAGTGCTGAATGAGAGTAGACCTTAACCAGATTATTCTCTTAAATGAAGTCACATACTCTTTGTTATGTGATGTAATGAGTTTTTTTACTTTTAAAATGTTACATTCAATTAGACTTTAAAATACTTTCAAGTATTTTTATAATTTACTTACAGTTAACATATAAAAAATAAATTGATATGGAGTGGCTCATCGGTCTAATGTGCTACCACGCACATGGCTGTGCCCTCTTTGAGTGGGTAGATGTCGCGTTCTCCCTTCAGTACTCTTAAAAGCGATGTTGGTTGCCTGTTAACACCCTATCCTCCTAGTGTCGGGAGCATTGCTAGTGCAAAGTGACGAGTTATGAACAGGTAGTTTAATTGGCAGTACCAAACTGGGACAAAAAGGGGGCAAAAATCTCATAAGCTTGTATTTTTAATATATTAGGTGGAATGTGATGGCTGTCTAGATTAGAGCTGGGCGATATGGGAAAAATACTATATCACAATATTTAAAGACGTATTTCATGATACACAATATTTACCATGATATATGTAATCACAAACTAAATACATCAGTAGCGACAGATTCTTATAAACCGCTGTTCAGATCCTCATCCGTACTGAGTACAGTGATTTTTATTCAACATCTGCTGCACTTCATCTAATTAAACCAGTGTAATTGCACTGTTTGTAATGAAACCTGCAGCTGATCAGTGTTTATTAAGCACTAACAGTCTCCTCAATATGCTTAGAAAAGCGTATTGTTATCACAATAACAAAATTTATCACAATACGATGAAATATCGTCATATTGCCCAGCTCTAGTCTAGATGCAGACATGTAGAAATGCCTGTATTCTCCCCTCATATCACTAGTAGCTTAAAAGCATTTTCTAGGCTACTCCCTAGTTCTGCCCAGACCATTCATTTAAGTGTTATCTGTGATGGTGAGTTGCTGGAATGTGTTTATAGTACAATAACATGCTGTGTTTTTGTTCCATTAGTGTTACCCCTCAGCTGCGTGGAGTCGTTGGTCTGGAAATCCATGCACAGATCTACGCAACCTCCAAACTGTTCTCCAGCTCGCGCGTGTCCTTCTACAGCCCACCCAATTCATCAGTGTCATTTTTAGATGCTTCACTGCCAGGAACTCTCCCGGTAAGGTGTAGAGCACTGGAGCATAGGATTTATGGTGTGTATGTTTGATACAACAGAAATATCGTACAGTCGTATGCTGAATTTCACACGCCCCTGCTTAAATGATATCTCCTAAGTGAAAATAAGCGAACAACATTCTGCATGCATTTTTTGCAACATTGTAGAGCACAGTTCACATTAATTTCTTAAAGGAATAAAAATAAATAAATAAATAACTTATGCTATATCCATAATCCCCATTTTGTCCACATTTTTTGTATATGATCATTTATGCAAATGTAGAAGTGGGTTCTCTGTAGAGATTGTGTACTTATATACTATCTGCAGTACAGGATAATTTGCCCAGGGGTGCCCAGCGTTTGCATATGACTATATACAAAAATATACAACCCTCCATTGATAAGCATTTGTGTGATGTAGGACTATTAGCATATATTTACATATAGTGCATGTTTAAGAAAACTATTATTGTTTTTGTTTTTTTGTTTTTTTTAATTGTGCAATCCAGAGCATGATATCAGTATTCTCACACACAACCATAACTTGACTAATTTACATACAGAATAAACTAATATCATAATTAGTACTATATTTATTGTGCCTAACAAATGAGATGGTCTTCGAAAAGTGTCTGTTGAATGCAAATGCTGTATGGTACAGTGTATGTGTTGGGATAGTCTCGGACTGCAGTGTGAGGTCTTACAAACAGGACTTACAGCTTCAGGTTTAGGGGAAAACACAAGTAAAATCACATCTCCGCTCTAATCATCAGGTGAAACTGACTGTTTTCTGTTTTTGGAAAGGATGCTGAGCATGTTTTTTTATTTATTTATTTTTTATTCTTCCTTTCCACCTTAACCTGGACACTTGTACACTTTGTTATACATCATCTTGGCAATGCTTGCAGGGTTAGCTATAGGAGCAGCCATAAAATGTATTTCTGTGCAACTATATGTTGGACCTTCAGCATCCTAGTTTAACTATTAAAAAATATAGTAGTATATATTTAGTATATATACTACTAGTATATACTAGTATATACTACTAGTATATAATAGTACTATTTTCTAACTATTAAAAAAGTAAATATTTCCTCGAACTAACTGTTGTTTCAAATGACTAATGTTAAAGCAGCATTAGGCCTGAATTAGTATTTCTTGCTTCTAAACCCCTACAGACAGGATCCATCCCTAAAAGACACCCTTTACACATACATTTCTGGACAAGCTAAGACATACAGAACAGTCACTGAAAGAAGCATGTGGACTCTGGTGCTCGAGTAATTTTACATGAAATTGATGCAGCATTATTCAGTTCTCTGGAGCGCTATGCTGCCTGCTTTACCAGAGTTACATAGCACTAGAGCCGGTGTGCTGAGCCTGGAGTAGCAATGGTACTAGAACGATACAGATGCTATTCTATCTGTAACAGTCAGCAGAGCATTACAGTGATTTTAAAGCTGATGTTTTAAGGTAAAAAATACTACATAATGTTGCTTTTAAGGGCTGAGTGCCTACCACACATCATGTACTGTAAAACCTAGAAAAGCTTAGCTGGAATCAAGGTCTGACTTGACTGGCATACAACTTATGTGGCCTGATTGGCCAAACTGGGCTTTATGATTTTCCTCAGTGGTGAACAGCAGGGGCTCACCATTTTCTTCTTTATAAAAAAATCTCTGCTTTAATCTATTACCCCAGTTCTTTTCAACACTAAAAGTGAACATGAGAAATAAACATGGTAAAGACCTGTGTGTGTCTTCAGCAACGCAAGTCTGTGTCTGTGTCAGCTAACCTTAATCCCTAGTTCTGAATACATATTTTTTCTCAATATGTATTTGATTATTTGTCATGCTTTAATCAATCACCCATCGCACTTGTTAGTAATAACATAACTAAGGGTGAGGACTGACACATGCGTTCTCTGACATATGGACAACCAGCCACCGCTTCTTTTCAAATTGCCACCAATGCAATGTCTCTAGGCAACCAACACGCCCGGAGGAAGGCGCTGGGTACCCAGCTCTGACGCATCAGTTAGCAGACACCTGTACTGACCACAGAAGTGGTGTTAGGGAAGACCTTGAGGCTTCTACCCACCTGGAGAGAGCAAGGCCAATTGTGATCTCTCTGTCTCTGGCTACTGATGGCAGGCAGCATGACCCGGGATTCGAACCAGCCATCCTCGGGTCGTATTGGCAGAGCCATAGTTTGTTGGACACCTAAGAGCCCCCTAATTGTCTCATTTGCATAAGTTGCACACTATGACATTATATTTGATAAAAATATAAATCAATAAAAAACACATTAGCATGTATGTGCTCCTTAAACCGTTCATCACCCCTAATTCAAAACACTGTGCCACACTGCTGAATAAAAGGCAATGTGGGTAATATTTAAATTGTACTGTTATACTGAAATAATAATAATAATAATAATAATAATAATAATAATAACCTTAGAATAAAAAAAAGAGTTTGATGAACTTCACGTCTGAAATAATAAGTGTTGTCTGTGTTGTCTTTGTATTTACTCAGGTGCTGAACAAAAGGTGTGTCGAGGCAGCAGTGATAACAGGCCTGGCCTTGAACTGCACCATCAACAGGAAGTCTCTCTTTGACAGGAAGCACTACTTTTATGCTGACATGCCTGTGAGTTCCAAACTCCTGTTTATCTGCAACTCTAGCAAGACGCATGGGTTTGTATTATCATTCCAACATTGGAAATTGTGGACGGTGAAACAACTTGCAAAGTGGTTTGTTGTATGGCCAGCATTACATTAACTAGCAGAGTTAAAACTGATTAGTGCTGCGTCACGTTCAAAGCTTAGCAATCAGGCTGAATGCACAGGAAGGCATTTACCTAATCGAGGTAGATGACGTAAACACATTGCTAATTCTGATTGGTTCTTTGTCCAATCTGTCCAAAGTCCAAGAGGCCAAATTTAATCCAACAGAAGAAAACCTACGGACAAATAGTCTACAAAATCTCTCCACAGAAAAGTCCAACATCATTTTTTCTATCAGTTTAGAGTAAATTCATCACAGAAACTTTAGATAAGAGTTAGTAAAGAATCATGAAAATAAGTAGACAGGGGCTTTAAGGTAGAACAACCTCAAACCGGAGCCATGCTTAAACCAATCAAGACTTATGATGGAGGAACACCCTAGTAAGTGTACTTGAAGCCACACAAATGATCAATGCACTTAAAGAGTGCTACAATATTTACTTATTATACTTTAACATAGTACTAGTTAGTTCTATTTTTGCACAATTAAAGTATAATAATTAAATGTTGTAACACTCTAAGTGCACTGATCATAAATAAATAAAATGGTACTAACTAGTACTAACTTGAGTCCTCCTTTTGCTCCTTAAAAGACATCTGTGAAGAATGTAAAACCAGTAACACTTGTGTAAAGTGTGTGACTGCCTGTCCTAGAAAACCTTTTTTTAGGGTGTTGATTTTGACCACTGCTCACTGCTATTGAGTGTCTTAGTTTGGTGGTTTTGAACAGTGGTATAGAGCTCAACCAAGGCTGTCACTAAGCACAGTATACATACAGACTGTACATGTTAGCTCTTTTAGAGTAGATAATTTAGTGTGAAAATTTAATACAGACATTTCTATCAAAAGATCACACAATATGTAACATATTGTTGAACATATTGTTTAAGTGATGGTCCTGGTAATGAGTGGGTAGGTTTGTTTGAGTCGGGTACAGCAGTCGGGAACAGGATTTGATCAGAGGCTTTAAAACAGGATGGAAGGTGAATGAGAGCTGGCATAGGAAATACAAGGTTGTTTACTTTGTCTCCTTTAAGATTACAACACATCAGAGTCCAAAAATTCTAAATTAATGTTTTTATAATGTTGCAACTACCAGCGCTGCTTGCTGTCTCTATGACTGTTTATGCTGGAGAGTAAATCAGATTTTTAGACTGCTTTAGACTACTTTGTATGGTCAGAGGTCTTGCATATCCACACAGGTTGCCGTTGCAACAATGTATGCAGGAGTATGGTAATTAGAGAGGGACATGATTTATCATGAGATTGAGAAAAACGTCTTAACTTCTGGCCTCTTTAGATTATGTGGGTGAAAAAAGTTATGTTAAAAACTAGACAATATGTCCTTATATCTTGCTCTAATCTTCAGCACTCTGTGTATGTGAGGGTATGTGAACAATCAACACTGCATATTCTGACCTCAATAATGGGGAAAAAACATTATTGTATATCCAGATATTAGATTTGAAGTCACATAATTTTGCATCTTGAATCAAAATGGAAAAAATCATGAACAGAGAGCACTTTATTAAGCAGGTCATATCGCCCCTGTGCTTCCTGTAGTGTATTACAATCTGTCACAATGACAATGTGGCTCATACAAACATTAAAGAGCACTTTTCTTTTTGAGAAAAAAAGACAAACTTATCTCTATAGCTGATATTGCTGACACCTAATTGACTTTACCCACTAATCTTTAAACCCTTTTAGAAATTGTCTGATATGCTTGTCATGTATCAAAGCAAGTATTCAGAACAGCACAGTATTTCATAAAGATTAGATTTTCTGGTGTAACCAAACACCTGTGCAGAAACTGAAAAGCTCTGCCTTTCAAACTCATGAACTCAGGATGGAACAGCGGCAGTTGATTTTAATCTCTCTGATAGACCGATGAAGTGTTAGTGGCTAGAAATCCCCTTAACAGAGATTTAGAGATGTAAATCCAATAATGTTGAATTAAATAAACAAGGAACGTACTTCTTACTTTACATCCTGAATAAGGAGTTTAAAGAGTTGAAACACAATCTTATTTGAATGTAATATAGATATCCATCTGTGCCAGATGTTTGAGTACCATTATACTTTATTTAGGAAAATTAATCTTGAGTGTGCTTTGTTAGGGGAAACAATTGAAGGAGTACTGGAGATGGTATTGTACCAACCACTTTTTTTTTCTAATATTAAAAATAATTACTGCTCAACTGTTTGTAAACTGGCACGACTTTTAACCAATCACTGCTTAGCAGCCGTCTCCAGACAATTGTTGAAGCAAACAACCACATGCTATCATGAAAAGCAGCAGTTTTATTTTAATAATGAAACTGAAAAAGTGAAGACCACATTCACAGCTCAATGTCCTAACTACTAACAGGCAGCTCTAAAGTCAGATCGCTTGGTGATATTACACATTTAGCTATTCTTAACTTGGCTATCGACAGTTACAGTTTCAATTGAAATGATCCATCCCCCACTGCAATTCAGGTTTATTAGCAAAATGTAAAAGGTTTTAACACGAAGTACCGTTGTAGCGACGACTGCGGCCTCAGAATTATTTACCCTCTTCATGACGAGCATCTTTAATATTTAGTAGAGCAGCCTTTTTCTGTTATGACCTGCTGTGAACATGATGACTTCAGCTTCTAGCAACGTTCCTGAGGAATCTTGGCCCATTCCTCATGTGTAGTGGGCTCAATTTCACAAATATTCTTGGGTTTGTGTGCTGCAACCGCCTTTTTCAAATCCCACCAAAGAATTTCTATGGGGTTCGAGTACGGTAACTGTGACCGCCACTCCAGAATCTTCCAGGACAACCTCTGAAATCAAGTCTTGGTGGACTTTGAGGTATGCTTGGGATAATTGTTTTAAGATCCAATGATGCCCAAGCTTCAGCTTCCTCATAGAAGGCGTGACATGTTTTCATTATCTAGCTTTAAAATAAGCTATACTTTTGAGGTATTGCATGTATAAGGGTTCATTGAAAAGTGCTGTACTCGTAAAAATCACTCACAGTCCAAAACGTAGTAATGCTTCCAATATCCAAAGCAGCATTTTGTGCTGGTGGCTAATGAATGCATTTAGCGTTGCTGTGTGACCAGTAGATAAAAATGTTCTAAAAAGCTCACATGCTGGTCTTTTTCTGCTCAGAAAGCCAGTGTTGACATCTGGTAAAGCAGAAAGAGACCTACTGCTGTGTTGACAACTGGCAGGAAAAAGCAAGACTAAGTGTCAAACATTGTTCCAAACGTGTGTGAGGGGGAAAAGGCTGAGTTTCTGCCCAATCCTCCAGTGCCAACAGACCCTTGACTGATTGGTTTTCATCCCAGCAGTCGTTTGGAATTAGAGTGGCGTTTCTGAAGCGTGTCCGTGTGTCCTGAAGCCCCGCTGAAGAACACCGTAATTAGACGTGTGGATTAGCTGCTGGGGCGCCGATCCGTGTTATTAGAGCTGGTAGAAAAGTTCAGCGTGACCACCGCTTTAATTCTGACACAAAAGCCTGAGCAAAGCCACAGCATCGCTGTCACTATTAAAGTGATAGTTTAGTTTAGCACAAAAAAAACAACAACATTTACACAGCCTTTATCCCAAGTGCAAATGTAGACAATCAGCAAAGACATGTTTGGTGTCTGAAGTTTGCTTTCCTCCGTTTTACTTTGGAAAATCCCAGTTGCTAATAGACAGAAGCTATCAGTTGCTAATGTGTAGGGTCAACAAGAACAGTAGCAATAATAGTCAACAAAGCCAGGAGTGGTTTTGCTCACTGCTCATACGTCTGCATCAGTGTGTTATTTTGTCAGGAGACAGAAACCTGACCATGTGGTAGCTCCGATTGAGGAGATGCAGGTGGAGAGATAGGGTCACAGGTGAAAATGACTGATAACCTGGTGGTATGTTGGTAGTGAGATTCAGTATTGTGAGAGATGGTAGGCTGATGGTGTACTGTGGTTCATCAATGTCAAGTGGGTTTTATTGTCATTTCAACTACATACAGAGTACACAGTGAAACGAAACAACGTTCCTCCAGGACCATGGTGAAGCTATTGCAGAGTCTGGTCGTGTTGGACCGGATGCTGCGGTACCTTCTTCCTGATGGCAGGAGGGAGAACAGTCTGTGTGAAGGGTGGTGGGTGGAGTCATCCACAATGCTGGTTGCTTTGCGGCTGCAGCGGGCAGTGTAAATGTCCATAACGGAGGGGAGAGAGACTCCGATGATCCTCTCAGCTGTCCTCACGATGCGTTGGAGGGTCTTGCGGGCAGAGGCTGTGCAGGTCCCAAACCAGGCACAGCAATCCAGGGAGCCCCCTGCACCTGCTCTAAGTTCCAGAGCTATCACCAAATGGTTTGCTGACCATGACTGTGTGTGATTGGGCAGCCAACTCTTCAGAGCTGAATCCTATAGGGAATCTATGGAGTATTGTCAAGAGAAAGATGAGAAACACCCGGCCCAGCAATACAAACGAGCTGAAGGTCAATGTGGGCTTCAATATCTCAGCAGTTCTATAAGCTGATTGCCTATATGCCACACCACATTGATACATTAATCAGTAAAGGAGCCTCAAACTAAGTATCGAGTGTATAAATGAACATACTTGGCAGACATTTCTGTATGGTACAGCCTTTTCTGTTTGATCTTATAAAAATTCTAATAATTATACTAGTATGTACTTTTTTATGGTTCAGTGTTCCCCAAGGCAGTCTGAATAAGTCTGATCCTGCATGCGGTTTATATAGCTTCCTTATCTGGACCTCTGGACAAAGCCACTCCTACGCATATTTTTGTTGACCAATGTGGTCGATTTAGACAGTGTTTTAGTATTCTGGCTCTTATTTGGCTGCAGTGCAGATATCTACCCCAATTGGATGTTTTCTCCCACATACACTAACCACTGATGATTTTCCCATTTGCATCTGAAGGAGAACATCCTGAGGGACACTAAAGGAGAAAAGTGTGGGTATTATTACTCTCCTTCATCCATGGTCTCTCCCAAATCCAATTTCTCTAGTGCTCAATTGTGTTTGTTTTTGTTGGTTCCAGTAATAAATTAATTGATTTGGTGGATTTCACAGATGGCGGTGTGGTGTTTTTTTCCTTTGTATATGTTTTTTTTTTTTTTGGCATGTCAATAACTATGATTAATGATCAGCCTTTATCTTTTTTCTTCTTTTTTTTGTGGAACGGCAGAGGAGTTGCTATGGTAACGGCTGCGAATGGTGTGTAGTAACTGAATCTGGATCTTTTTTTTCTGAAGACCAAACGAGCTGAAGACCAAACGACTGGTTGTTTAGATCAGTCAATTCTTCACTGGAAGCTGCTCAACGTCACTCTTACCATTTCATTACTATCAAACACATTTCTATGCACAGCGGCCTTTTCATCAAAAGTTGTGTACGGCCAAATGCAATCATAAAATAAGCTCAGGCAAATTCTAGCGAGTCGCGTGTGGTTGGGGTTAGGGCTGTGTATTGGTAAGAACCGGGCGATACGTTTCACAGTACAGTGATTACAATTACAATATCAGTCAATTTTGAAATCACATTTTAGGAAAACGGTCATAGTTTAAAAACACACCATCTTATGCAAATAAAAGCCATGTTGACTTGTTATGCAATCAGAACGGTGGGATCTGAAAATCAATCTTTGCATGCAAACAGTTCATTAAAAATCAACACTGTGTTTGATATTGTATTGCAGAACATGTCGATCTACTATTTTCTTACACCCCTAGTTGGGGTGCATGTAAACTTAAGTGTATTAGTTTCACAACCTGGAAATCTTTGTTTTGTGGACAAGTACTCAACATTATTCTAAATATCAGCGGCAGTAGCAGTATTAACAACAGTTGAAAATAATAATTATACTTATTGTGCACACAACAAACCTTGCCCACATACTGTGCTCATTAGGGGCTGCCCAATATATTGTTTCAGCATCGTCATCACAATGTGTACATGCGCCATATTCACATTGTGGGAACGTGCAATGTTACATAAGGCAAATTAAATTACTCTTTTGCTGCTTGATATAAAAGGAAACTCTGCACAGTTCTCGTTTTCCAAGGAATATTTTACTCCAGTCTTGGAGACACAGAGTGCATTATTAATATCATCATGTTGAATCATTGACATCTTGTGATGTCAGGTGAAATAAGGTTGTTTACCATCTCAGTATATATCTCAGAAAAACAAAATATTGCAATCAGTCAGTTTTTCCTCCGATATTGTGCAGCCATAAGTACACTAATAAAGGAGTACTGTGACTCAATCCCATAGTCACAGTCATAACATAGGAGCCACAAAAGGAGTCCCAACCACTTGGCTATCCAAATAGCAATAACAGCTAAGTGCTAAATCGCTGTAAAATGAAATGCGGTGTAAACATCCTGACAGCCATATTTCTGTCTTCCGGAGCATCAGTGCCCATATGGCAGTACTGTGTCCATCTCCAGTCCAAAGAATTCCTCAGTTGGAATTGAAATTGGACTGTGCTGGAGTGGGCCGCCGTCCAGAGCGTTTTAATTAAAGTCACAGTGAATGAGATGGCATTGAACAAAATGTGGCTGGATTGTTTCAGATTTAAACGTGTGTGTGTGTGTGTGTGTGTGTGTGTGTGTGTGTGTGTGTGTGTGTGTGTGTGTGTGTCTCGCACCCTCAGGCAGGTTATCAGATCACCCAGCAGAGACTGCCCATCGCAGTAAACGGGTCGCTCACCTACAGCTACTTAGGGGGGAAAAAAAGGAGCCAGGTGCTGAGCAGGTGTGTGAGGATCAAACAGATCCAGCTGGAGCAGGACAGTGGGAAGAGTCTCCATGACGACCAGCGTAGCCAGACGCTCATAGACCTGAACAGAGCAGGTATGGCCTGTTGGTTTAACCGCGCCGATGAAGAGGGTCAGATTGTAATGAAAGAAAAGCATTGTCTGTTTAATCTGTACACCATTATCCATCACCCACACAAACCACTGTGACTGATCACATTATTCAAATACCAGCCCTCCCTTCTGCCTCTCTCTCTATTCTCCATCTGTTCTGATTCTGTCTCTCTCTTGTCCTTTCTCTCTCTTTCCCGTTCCCCCCATTCTGTTTCTTCTCTATCTTACTCTCCTTGCTCTCTTTTTCTCTGTAATCTCTCACTCATGCCTTTGTCGACCATATTTTCCCGTCCTTTCACTCTCCCTCTCTCCGTCTCTCCATCTCTCCCTCTTTGTAGGTGTGGGTCTGATGGAGTTAGTGATGGAGGCGGATATGAGTTGTGGTGATGAAGCTGCTGCAGCAGTGAGAGAGCTCCAGCTGACCCTGCAGGCACTTGGCACCTGCCAGGGGAACATGTCTGGTCAGTCACGCATACATACCTGTGTACTCTAGTACTCTTACCAGTGCCTCACACTACCAGATCAGTGTTACTGCCGTTCTGAAAATAGTCCACCAGATAATATGTTGACCAAAAAATGTGATAGAAGGCAGGGGTTTCTAATAAAGTGGCCATTGAGAGGTAGCACAAAGTAGGGGGTTCAAATAAAGTGGCCAGTGAGAGGAAGCAGAGTGTTGGGGTTTCTAATAAAGTGGCCATTGAGAGGTAGCACAAAGTAGGGGTTTCTAATAAAGTGGCCAGTGAGAGGAAACAGAAGTTATGGGTTTCTAATAAAGTGGCCAGTGAGTGGAAGTACAAGGTAGGGGTTTCTAATAAAGTGTTCAGTGAATGGAAGCATATGGTCTGGGTTTCTAATAAAGTGGCCAGTGAGAGGATGCAGAAGGTAGGGGTTTTCTAATAAAGTGGCCAGTGAGTGGAAGCAAAAATTATGGGTTTTTCTATAAAGGTGGCAGTCAGTGGAAGCAGAATGTTGGGGTTTCTAATAAAGTGGCTATAGAGAGGTAGCACAAAGTAGGGGTTTAGTGCCTCACACTACCAGATCAGTGTTACTGCCATGAAAATGGTCCACCAGAGAATATGTGGACCAAAAAATATGATAGAAGGCAGGGGTTTCTAATAAAGTGGCCAGTGAGTGGAAGCAGATGGTAGAGGTTTCCAATAAAGTGGCCAGTGAGTAGAAGCGGAAGGGAGTACTGCAGTATTCTTTTAGAGGACTGATGCTGCATGGCTGAGTGAGATCCTGATGTCTAATTGCTGCAGGGTGTGAAATGGAGCAGGAGCAGATTGTGGTCCATTTTGAAACGGTTCACGTTCGAGTCTTAAAGAGAGTAAATAATTGGTTTCTTCTTCATCTAGTTGCAGCTTGTCACAGCCCAACCAAACCGTTGTCTCGCCATAATGAAAAATTCAAGCGTTCCAGTTTAATCAAAAGGCCCCTGAAGCAAAATACAGCAAATTGTTTATTTGGGTTTGAGCGAAGCAGTGAGCGCGTTTCAGCAGAGCGCAGGCCGCACAGGGACGGCGCATTACTCACCTGCTTCATGCAAATAAAATCATTCGCATTCAAATTTATGCGCAACCTTGCATGCAGAGTTTCACAGAATTCAGGAGGACTGCAACAAATGAGAGATTTCAGCAAGTTTATGTACACAGTCTCTCTCTATCTCTCTCTCTCTCTCTCTCTCTCTCTCTCTCTCTCTCTCTCTCTCTCTCTCTCCCTCCTTTCTCTCTTGTTGTCTTCTCACTTTCTCTTTCTGTCTGTTGCTCACTTATTTCCCCCTTCTCTTTCCTTCTTCTGTCTCTCTCTTTTCTCTCTCTCTGTGTCTAGAGGGTCAGTTGAGGGTGGACGCTAACATCTCTGTGCATCGTCCCGGAGAGCCGCTAGGTGTGAGGACTGAGGTGAAGAACATTAACAGCGCTCGATACATAGCTAGAGCCATAGGTAAGGAACTGTTGCTGCTGAAATCAGTCTCTCCAGATCCCGCCCACTAATTTACGACTGTTATTCTGGATGGTGTTTTTCCAAGCTGACCGAGCATGTCCTGTTCTCTTCCTGACGATGTTCTACAGATTATGAGATACAGAGGCAGACAGAGGTTGTAGAAAGTGGGGGAACCGTTGTGAATGAGACAAGAGCCTTTGACAGCAAATCTGGGTAAGGAAGCATAGCAGGGTCAATAAACAAACAAACAAACAGAACACCCATGTACACGTTTCAGCCCAATGGGTGAAGCAATAAGAATGGTGTCTGTGAGATTTGTATGATTGACGGCTGGACTGGAGTGTTTATGACTTTAATGCTGACTCACATATAACTTAACACACTGTTCCTCTCTCCTCCCTGCCAGAATCACCGTCCCCATGAGAGATAAAGAGGGACTGCAGGACTACAGGTGAGCACAAATTGGGTGGGTGTAGTTACAGAGAGGGTTAAAAACAACACCACAACAGGAGAGAGAGGGGGAAAGGGGGCACAGAAAAACAGTGAGAGAAGGATGAGCGGGAGGGGGGGGGTGGTGGAGATAAGACCCAGTAATGGAAATGCCTACCCTAATATCATCATCATTATTATGTTAATATCCAATATAAATATTTATAGTAATACAATTTATTTATTATTTTATAACTAAAACATGATGGAAAAAAGTATCTAAAATCAACTCATTAAGTTTTTAAAATAAGTTGATTTTAAAATAAGAGCACAACCTCAGAAGTGTATTTTGATGGATGAATGATGGTGACTTTTTTGACTCTCTCTCTCAGGTTCATGCCTGAGCCGAATCTGCCCCCTCTGTTTGTTTACGGGGGCATGGCCTCAGTACCTGCTAGTGTTGACCCCGCCCAGGTGGTGGTGATTGACAGGCTCAAGGCTGAGCTGCCAGAGCTTCCAGGAGTAAGGCGGGCGAGGCTGGTGGAGCAGTACAGAATCCTGCCTGAACACAGCTTTACACTGGTGGTGAGAGGGAGATAAAGACTGCATTTGAATATGTGATTAAACTTTCCTCTTCCTGACTGCTCTCCTCCAGTTTGCACTGCAAGGGACTTTCAACAAACAGTTGAAATTCAGCTTAAGTTGATTTCAAACCAATAGCCAGTAGCTGATGGGCAACAATTAGCCAAAAATATAAACACTATATAGACAAAAGTATTGGGACACCTGCGCATTCATTTGGAGGAGCCTGTTGTATTTAAACCTCAAACATTTAGTTTGGTTTGCTCTTGATTGTTGATGTGAGGGGCATTTCCATGATTTTGGAGGCCTATAGAAAGAAGGTTGCAAATGCAGATGAGTCTGTGAAGAGATTTTAAAAGCACTTAGAATTCAGCTGGTCCACTGTCTGCGAAGTGATTTACAAGTGCAATAACTGCCAACATGGCCAGGTCAGCCCGTTCTAGCAAGTTCAGTCCAACAGCAGACCACAAAATCTATACCTTCATCTATTAATATTGTGTAAATGAAGTTTTTTATGGGGTGGCTTTTTCACATGACTGTATAGTTTACACAAAGTAAGTTGTTTAGAAACAGTATTCGCATGGCAGCACAAGCACTGTTACAGTTATAATTGTTATAATTTGGCTTTGAGCAAAAATAAGTGCAAACTGTTTTTCAGAATGAGGATGGGCTAGTGGATTACTTCGAGCGGGTGGTCAAGAACACAAAAGTGGAGCCGAGGAAGGTGATTGGCTGGGTGACTAAGGAGCTCCTGGGTAATTTGAACCAGCAGGGTCTGAAGGTCTCTCAGAGGTGAGTCGGACAGTGAGTGGAACTAATATCTCTCCTTCTTACCTCCTTTCATCATACTTTCATCATGTGTTACTGGCCTTAACAGATCAACCCATTCTAAAAGCACTTACTGGACATCTTATAACTAGTGACCTTTCAAACGAGCATGCTTTATTAATATTCAGACATTGTCTCTGCCCCAGTTGCCACTCGCTGGGCCCTGCTTGAAACTAGGGGTGTGGCACCAGTCATTCACAGTTCCTCGGTGCTCGGGGCATGGTGGTACATCCATACATCCTATTAACGTACCTTTTAAAGCAGCTTTATGCAAGAATTTGTTTGTTTGTTTGCTTGTGGGCTCCACCTACTGGTGGAGAGTGTAATTCACTACAGTGAAGGCAAAACGTATTTTGGGCTTTTCCCTTGAGCCCATGTGAGATTTTACAAGCTGAGCGACAGAACCAGCATGTGGACTTATGTGATATATAGACTGATGTGATATATAGACTGATGTGATATATATAATAAGGAGAACAGCTCCTCTATCTTTGCTACTCTGGGATTGACACGCTGCTAACTGCACTATGCTAATATAGTGCAGTTAGCAGTGTGTCAATCCCAGAGTAGCAAAGATAGAGGCGCTGTTCTCCTTATTACAGGGCAGTGGAGCGTCACAATGATTTTGAAACCGTTATTTTAAGGTATAAATGCTACATAATGTTGCTTTAAGGGGTACAAGCGTGAATAACACAAAGCCTAGACATCAGCCAGTTAATGCAGTTTCTGTCTAATCCGTTTTTACAGGGAGAAAAGAAGGCATTGAAAAAGCCAAAGGAAGATGACAAGCAGTACATAGGCAGAGCTTTAGCTTTCATTTTTCTCTAATTTCACTTTCTCTCTCTCCTCATACCTTTTCCTTTCTGTTTCTGTTAATTTTTTCCCTCCCTTTTCTCCCCATTACTGTTCTTCCTCCTCTCCTCATTCTTCCTGCCCCCATTCCTCCTCCTTCTCCGTACCTGTCCGGGCGAATAATGAGCAGCACTGACTCACACAGCTCTGAAAAAGGCCAGGGAGATTCAATCACTGTCTAGACCCAGACTGTGGATGTGTGTGTGCGTATGTGTGTGTGGCTGTTTGCTAATTGATTGTATAAGTGCGCAGTGATGAAACGCTAAGAGACGATTGTTACTCAGATGGAGAAACTGAACCACTGTGAACCGATCATGTGTGTCTATTTCCACTCTGTTTATTCCTTTCCAGTTGCAGTTCAGCAGCAGTAAATAACAAGAAATTGAGGTCGTATTTGCTTGTAGCCCAGGGATGTATGCAAGTGTGAACGTGTGTTCCCTAGATCACTGATCCAAGACTGACTTGATGATCAGCTCCATGTTTTTTAGGTGCTCATTGACACTGAGTGAGCGGGGCCAAATTACCTATACACACACACACGCATACATACCCAGGCCTGGAGGTGAGTTAGCCATGATGCTGTGGCTAAAGTAGCAGCCAGTAATGAGTTCTCTTGGGTCCAAACTCAGCCTTACATACTCAAACACACACTCACACACAAGGATTTGTTTGTCTTTCTATACATATTAAGTTAAACCCCCTACCTTGTGCTTCTACTGACCGGACACTTTATTAGAAACCCCTATCTTGTGCTTCCACTCACTGGCTATTTTATTAGAAATCCTTACTTTGTGCCTCCACTTTCTGGCCACTTTATTAGAAACATCTACCCTGTGCTTCCACTCACTGGCCACTTTATTAGAAACCCCTATCTTGTGCTTTCACTCACTGGCCACTTTATTAGAAACCTCTACCCTGTACTTCCACCCACTGGCCACTTTATTAGAAACCCCTATCTTGTGCTTTCACTCACTGGCCACTTTATTAGAAACCCCTACCTTGCTTCAGGAGATTGATAAACTCTACTGTCTGTAACTGTGCACTTGTATAGTGGAGCTATAAGGTAGGTGTTTTGAATAAAGTGGACAGTGAGTGAAGGCAGAAGGTAGGTGTTTTTAATAACTTGTCATATATGTACATATTTCTTCGTTTCCCACAGTATTTCTCTCTCTCTCTCTCTCTCTCTCTCTCTCTCTCTCTCTCTCTCTCTCTCTCTCTCTCTCTCGCTCTCGCTCTTCCTCCCTCCCAGTCCTGTCTCTGTGGAAGCATTGGCGGATCTGCTGAATGTTCTGGAATCTGGTCACATCTCGTCTTCTGCCGCCAAAGTGGTGAGTCAGAAAGTGAACGCTTCACTAATCCTGTTTCCATATTCAACACTACAGTGCACATAGACACTCTGCATGAGTGTCAGCTTCCTGAGGGCTCCTAAAAGAAACACTCAGCTTCCTGAGGGCTCCTGCAAGTACAAAACAATCTGATTTATTAAAGTGCTCTGTAATAACAATGAGCAGTGAGCTTACTCCATCCGTCTGTGTTGATGTGTGGGGTGTAAAATCCAGTGATTAGGGAGGATAAATTATAATAATACTCAATAAAATATACACTCATTTTAGACAAGATAGAATTTTCAGGCTGTGGATCTCCAAACTCAGCTCTGGGCCTTTAATTAATGAATTGATTTTTTAAGACATTTCTGCTCTGGCTTATGAAAATAAAATAAAACATGTCATTTTATCTGTATTGGCTATTGTAATTTATAAAACAAGACCCTTGTTAAATACATGACCACCTCACAACACTTGAATTCAGTATTAAAACACCACCGTTTTAAACCCAGTCAGTTATCTGCAGAATATTACAGATGGAAACTTTGGAGGTAAATAGTGTGTAACTTTTCCATTAGTCTGCTTAACATTAGCTAGCAGAGTTTACCCTTGCTGCTGGAGAAATGGTTATTGCGAATATTATCCATGTATGTAATTTATTAGCTGAACACTAAAGAGAAATACAGTGCTATAGATATGCTTGGTTATGCTGATGCTACTCATTCAGCTTCTTGAGCCAAAGGCTAAAACACAGCCCCAGGCATGCCCTATGCTTCCTACAACTTCTCCTGTTGAGTAAGAGCCCCTTCAGAAAGAGGGGAAACTGTTAACGGACCACACTGTGTGGCTGAAGACTAGTTTAATGTGAATATTTTATGTAAACAAATACAGTAGTGTATTTTATCATATTTTATAATCTATATGTACTACTAGCATTAACGTGTGTCATGGTGTGGAAAATATGCCAAAAGTGCCTTATTGGAAAATAAGCCAAGAGTCCTCTTTTGGGGATTTTCTTACCCATTCATCCTCACAAAAGACTTCTAGATCTGTGAAATGGTCATTTTGCTGCACTGCTATTTTGAGGTCTATCCACAGATGTATGATGTATAGGTCAGAACATCATGGGCCATGACATAACCATCAGCTTGTGACTTTTCAGAGGTAGTCTGTTGTGGATGTTGAGGTGTGTTTAGGATCGTCAGCCTGGCTAGTTTGCTTCCAGAGTTTGCTGGTATGTAATCGAATCCGTTCTCCCACTACCATTGAAATATTCCCTGTGAATGTGGCAGCAACACAAGCTCAAAGCATGATTGATCAATAATCCCAATGATTAACAGTTGGAAAGGTGTTCATTTTATGGAATTCTGCACCCTTTCATCTCCAAACACACAAAAACACTTTGCTCACTGTGGCCAAAAAGTTCTAGTTTAACTTCATCAGTTCGCAGGACTTGTTTCCAAAATGCATCAGGGCTTGTTTAGAGGTTTAGATGCCTTCTGCTGCTTTGTGGGCATCAATTATTGCAGTTTTCAAAGTGCTGAACAGCTGCTCAGAGGAGCCCTGATTAGAGGCAGGTGACAGTTTGAGGAATCAAAGTATTTAAAAAGCTTTGAAATTTGCATCAGCTGGTCTTTCTTAAGCATGACTGTGAACAAACCATAGCCCTAACAAATCATTTAAGGCCGGAGACCTTGGTAAAAGACTTTTATGCCTTTTGTTGATCAGCTTATGTTTTTTTACTCACTTAAAAAAGTTAGCTACCTTTGCTTTATCAGGACTGACAACTCTCATGCATTCACTGCGAAACTCTAATCTCATGCCACACTTACCATGTATTTTTAACAACCCACCCCAGTTCCCCTCCAAAACAACTTTCGGGTGAATTTAACTACAGGTGCTGCTCCGGATTTCACTGATTAAACACAACGGGGGCCGTCTGAATGAGTTAAGGAGAGTGCACCCCCCACATGCACCTCATCCACCTCATCCAGCCACCTGCATAATAGATAGACCCAACCACTACTTCCCCACACCCATCCCCGCTCAGCCAGCCAACAGATGAAGAGTGGGTAGATGCTACCACTACTCCCCACACATGCCCCATTGAAGCAGTGTTAGACTGAATGTAAGAACTCAGAAGTAAATTCAGAGAGAATCTTGGGATAAGTTTGAAAACCATATGATGTTTGGAACATGTCTGTCTTCCACAGTAAGATATGGCAGAGATGCTTTCTCTGCCATATCATGGCGTACCTGATGAGCTGTATTTCAGGATGTAAAAGATAAAGGATTTGGTGTATTGTTCATATTCCATTAATAATAAGTCCCCACTAAATTAGTAAATATAATTTAGAATCATATTAGAAGAAACAAATCTAAAGAATCCTAATTGAATCATTCTGAAGACGTTTGCTACTGGTGTGTATGTATCCCAGGTTTTCCAGGAGATGTGGAAGACTCCGGAAAAGACCGTAGAGCAGCTGGTGAAAGAGCTGGATCTGGGCTTAATCAACGACAGAGACAAACTCCTGAAAATCTGCCAGAGAGTGGTGGACACTCACCCTGAACAAGTGAGGCCCACCTGATCCCCAACACACACACACACCTGGCCACCATTAACTATTGACATGCTCAACTGTGTTTAAAGCAACAGTTTGGTGAAAAACAAATGGACCCCGTTTCCCCTCTTACTCTAAATATAGCTTACGCTGGGGCTGTGAGGTTAATGTAACCGTCTCCTCATGGTTCGCTAGCTC
This sequence comes from Salminus brasiliensis, assembly GCF_030463535.1. Taxonomy (NCBI): domain Eukaryota; kingdom Metazoa; phylum Chordata; class Actinopteri; order Characiformes; family Bryconidae; genus Salminus; species Salminus brasiliensis. The sequence goes on along the minus strand of NC_132901.1, from coordinate 14,526,050 downwards.
TCTGGTCTGTTTGCGTACTGGAAAAGTCTGGTGTTCCTTCTCAGCCCTGGCTCTGTAAATGGGAATTAAACACAGTGGCTCGAGTAGAGCCGCAAAACACTATTCCAGCCGATCACCAGTAGGGGGCGTTCTTGTTCGATGAGGTTGGGGGCCACTATGCGAACGCTGCGAGTAGAAATGTTGGACGATTTAATTTGCTATATATATATATATAATATATGATTTGCTTGTACATTTTTTGGTATTGCCAATGATCCCACCCATTCATAGCTCCCTCTAGCACTGGCAATGCTCCTGACACTAGGAGGGTAAGGACTCCTGTGCATGCAAAGGCAGCCACTTCCTCTTTTCAACTGCCACAGATGCTGCATCACCAGGCAGCCGACAAGCATCAGCTCCCCAGATTCACCACCCCAGCTAACCCAATGCCTGAGACAGCCAACGAGTGATGAGGGGAAATGCCAATTGTGCGCTCTTGAACTCCAGCCGCCAATGGCAAAGCAGCATGGCTCAGGATTTGAACTTGCAACCCCCAGACCATAGTGGTTGTGCATTGGACCCCTGAGCCACTAACATTTTTAAACCCGCTCTGCTCCAGAGGCTCTGTTTTCCACCATTTACATCAGATACGTCTGTTGCATCAGCAGCTGCACTTCTGGGATGTATATGCAGCCCAGCTCACCTGCAAACCCCACCTTCTTATGGCTTTCTGTGTCTGTGTTTTTGCCCCCAGGTGCAGGCTATCAGGGCTGGGAATAAAAATGTGTTGAATAAACTGATGGGCGCTGTCCAGAGGGAGACCAAGGGCAGAGCAGATCCGGTCCAAGTGAGGGGCATGCTGGAGGAAATGACATCATGACATCCATCCAGTGTGTCTCAACACAGCCAGTGTAAATCCAACTTGCTCTCAATACATGAGTAAGAGTCAGGAGCTAGCATATTTAGGTTTCTTGGCTTGGCCCTCATGTTTTTTTTTCCTCTGAGCTGGATTTCACAGCTAACAGGATAAGTTAAGTGTAATTATTATTATTTTTTGTTTTTAAATATGATTTAGACGTCTTCCAAAAAAAAAGTTTATCCTGCTTTTGTTGGAGTTACTGTCTCTATAGAACAGGGAAGGCTTTCTACTAGATGTTGGTTGCTGTGAGGATTTGATTGCATTCCTCGTTCCCAACTCCCAAACACATCCCAAAAGTACTGGAGCACCGTCCATCATTCCAGAACACAGTTCTTCCACTTCTCCAGAGCTCAATGCTGGGGGGGGGCTTTAATGCCACACCCGGCATTAGACATGGTGCCAACAGGTTCATGTTTATCTGCCTCAGAGAGTTCTATTATGTTGGCAGTTCTTCTCTACAGGGACTGTGTGTCAGCAAAGGGTGCAATGCAACAGGAAGTTTACACTTTCCATAGACTTATTGAGTACAGCCTTATAAGAATTGAAGTTGGTCATCAGTGAATTGCATCATTATGTTTGTTCTTGGTATCATCTGAGCTTAAGTGATGTTTTTCTGTGTTTATTTTATTTCTTTGGGTTTGTTGTATTCTCTCGGGATGTGTGTGCTGTATTTTTGGCAAGGTCTTCTTTAAATCGCAGCATGACTACCACAGTTAAATAAAGGTTACTTAACATGAGAAATAAGTGACAATCAAATAAACCCAAAAGTCCTGTGGTGCCACAGCACTGCACATTTTGGTGTTTTCCGGCTCGATTTTCATTGAATGATTTAGGCTTTAGGGATTTTATGAATAAACCTGAGTGTATTAATTCTATTTAATTTAATTAAATTGAATTAAAATGTATTTATATAGCGCTTTTCACAGCGAATGTTGTCACATAGCAGCTTTACAGAGACCCGGGTCCGAGACGAACTCCCTCAGATCGAGACAAGGAAACCTTGACAAGAACTATAGACTCAAAAGGGGAACCCATCCTCCTGTGGTCGACACTGGATAATACCAAGAATACGCAAATGAAGAGAAAAATAAGAAATGTGGCGTCAAGCCATAAAAGATGTAAACGTGAGTGATGTGATAAAGTCCTTGCAGGTAAACAGTCCCGAGCATAGTCCTGCATGGAGGTGAGGATGAATCAATGCGAGGCCCAGGAGCAGAACAGCGGGCTAGTGTACTAGTACCAGTGTACTAGTGTGGTTCGGACGTGTATACAACCAATAACTAGGAGCTATATGAGCACATCCTGTTTACGCACAGTGCGTTATGCTAATTGCTACAATTACATTTTCCACTAATTCCTCATTTCTTTTTTTGTTTGTTTCATCAAAGATGTGATAGATCTCTAATTAGTACAGATCACTCCATTGCTGATGCAGAAATGATTGTATTGATATTCAAACACAGATAAACTGAGCTGTTTTCATGCGCTAGTGTGTGGCTTGTTTGCGTACCTCTTAGCGATCCCCATTATCAGGCCTCTCTGCCAGCTCATGTGGAAGATGAGTAATTAACACTGGCCTTTAAGCCCTGAAGCCATCAGAAGGAGCTAATTAACTCCTGAAACAATTAGCACACCTGTTATAAGGGCAATTACGGTATGATTTACCTTTTAAGACGTTTTGAGAGCACGGGAATGAGATTAGCAAGAGATGGGAGCTAGTGCTATGTATGGGTGGCTAATCTGTTTCTGAACGATCCCATCTGCTTGCTGTTGCGCACACGGTTAGCACCATGCTAATTAGCGGGGTATCAGCAGGGAAAGTGAGTAAATTTAGGGTCGCCAAACTATCGCTTTAACGCCCACTATCAATTCAGTGTGCCAAATGCAGGTCACTACCCGCAAGCCACACTGAGAGAAGAAAAAGATGCATATAGAGGCAGGTATGCATTTTCTAGTGTAAGTGTGCAGCCTTATTAATTTGACTGCTAGAGTAAGGGCTTTTTGGCAGTAGTGTACGGATGATAATTAAGGTTATAATCGACAAATAATTGGCAGCTGAGTTAACCTTAATACCCAGTAAATCATTTCACCCTCACTCACACAGTTTGGAGAACATCATTAGCTTTAATGACGCGTCATTTGCGTAAAAGAGAAAAGCGAGCCAAGATTGACAGGCAATTATACAAATCCTGCCAGCAGTACTTTTTTTTTTTTGCCCAGAACTAAAGTCTCATTTTAGTTTATTATGCTTCTCATTAAAGCATGTTGGCCACTGCAGAATACTGCCCACCTCCATTGCTTCTAGTGGCTGCACTAGTGCTCTACTGGTGTAATAGGCATAGGCGAGTATTTGGCGCCCTCTTGTGGACAGCAAGCAAAGGTGCGTCATATTTATAATAATAATTGATGTCCGTTTTTGTGAATGAAAAATGAGAAACTGCAATAAACCATTAACATTGATTTTCTTTTTATCATTATAGCAGACTCTGTCACTTTGCAAAATCAGTAAACAACAATAAGTATTTTGGGGGAAATATCACTGCAATTAATTAATTAAGTAATGACCAAAAATTTATTTTTAACTCTACAGTTGGCTTTAATTGCTACTCTGATAAAGCAACATGCATTTACAGTTGTAAGCTCTTTTATTTTAAGCTGTGAAGCTATATTCCTCAGTTACAATGTCTGTGGATTTTGTGGATTGTAAAAAGCGCTAGTTAGTGAATGAATAGATGGGGATCAACTAAACAAACCTGATCTGCTGCTGATGAGCTTGATTATGAACTCACATTAAAATTATTAAACACACATGACTGTCTGAGCCATAAACTCAAATACATATTACTGCAGGGTTTCCAAACATGCAGCCGCAGACCACTAGTGGGCAGTGAAGGACCCTCCAGAGGTCACAGGGATTGACTTAGTGGGAGGCAGTAGATTGTAGTGGATCAGTTCTGGCACTTAATCGAACGACCTTAAAAATCACAGTAGTCTTCATTTCATAAACAATATGACATATTAATAGAGAGGTACTACCAATAAAACATACCCCAGGTGTCGGCTAAACAGACGCCATACGTTTGAGACAATGTGGCTGTTTGCTCACCCTACAGACAGCTAGAGCCTGCTTGCTGGAGATGGAGATGTTTATTAATTATAAAATAAAGGATAACACTGTTCCCCAGAAAAAGCACAAAGCAGCCTGGAAATAGAGCCCAGAATACATTAAATATGAATTTGTGTGAGGCAGGTGGGCCTTGATAATGTTGAGGACCCCTGGACTACTGTAGGCCTGTTAATTACAGTATTTTTCTGTAAACAGGACAATTTACAGTAAAAAGTCAGATTCAGTAGTGTCGCTGTAAAATGACAGTAAATGGCTGGAGACTGCTGCAGTTGTTAATGAATAACACCACATGTAAAATGCATGTATATACAAATATAAATAATGCAGGTATAATAATAATTAATTTGATTATTTTTTTTTATAATGAGCTTTTCACGACAAAGCCCCTTTCGATCAAGCTAGTGGCAACAGTGGCAAGGAAAAACTCCCTCAGATTGTAAGGAACCAAGACTTAAAAGGCAAACACCTCCTCCTCTGGTCGATACCAGATAGCAAAATAATAAGCAATAATATTCATAATAATATTCAGAGAGACATACAGTTCAAAATGTTTACAATAAAACAAATATAAATAATAAACGTAATATAATAAAACATAATTAACCATTAGCCATAATATTTTTGCAGCCCATAAAGTACAAACCCTTTCTTTAACTAAGGCAAAGCCCAAGTCTGCTCAGAAATCAGGAGTCACACATTGAAACAGAGCCAGACGGAGGCAATAATGAAGGGTAAACGAGGCTGCCATTAGAAATCTCAAGGGAAACGGCCTTTATTGTGGTGCTACAGTGCTGGATGGTGATTTCTATGTCCACTGCAGGAGGAGACCTAATTTTGAACAAAAGACTCTTTTTGGAGCATTGTGGACAAATTAGGCCATCTTTGTCCTTCAGCAAATGTTTTCAGTCTGAGGGAGTGAGGATTAGCCGAAACATCAGGCCTGTTTGTTTTCATTTAGAACTTCATTTAGACTATGTTGTCTTATGCAGTAGGACATACTCTACGAAGACAAAAGTATTTGGACACCGACAGGAGCTTTTATGGCATCCCATACATAATTCCATAGGCATTAATATGGAGTTGGTCCCCTTTCTACAACATTTTGAAGTGCATCTATGGGACGTTTTTGCCCATTTATCCAGAGGAGAACATGTGAGGCCAGACACTGATATTGGACGAAAGGCCCTGGCTTGCAGTCTTCGCTCATCCCAGTTCACCCCAAAGTTGTTAAATGGGGCTGAGGTTAGAGCTCAGTGTAGGCCAGTCAAGTTCTTCCACACAAAACTCACCCACATGTCTATATGGGCCTTGCTTTGTGCACTGGGACACAGTCATGCTGGAACAGAAAAGTTCAAAAGTTCCAAACTGTTACCAATAAATGGGAAGTATACACTTGTCCAAAATCTCTTGGTATACTGAAGCATTAGGGTTGCTTTTAACTGGAATTAAGGGGCCTAAAGGCCAACCCCTGAAAAACAACTATGTAGCATTATCCCTCCTCTACCAAACTCTACAGTTGGCACAATGCAGTCAGGCAGGTAACGTTCTCCTAGCATTCGCCAAAGCCAGACCCATCTATCAGACTGACAGACAAAGGCAGTGTGATTCACCACTCCACAGAACACGTTCCCACTGCTTCAGGGTTCAGTGGTGGTGTGCTTTACACTAATCCATCCAACACTTGGCATTGTGCTTGGTGATGAAAGGCTTGCATGCAGCTGCTCTGCCATGGTAAGCCATGCCGTAACAGGCAATGCCAGAGGAGGTTTGGAACTATCAGCAATGTTTCTGCATTACGCACTGCTCTGTAACTTCACATGGTCTACGTTGCTGTGGTTCCTAAATGCAACCGCTTTTTTAATAATACACCTCACAGTTGATGGTGGAATATCTAAGAGGGGAAGAAATTCCTTGTTGCAATGGTGGCATCTTATTACAGCACCACGTTGGAATTCAGTGAGCTCTTTAGATCCACCCATTCTTTCACTAATGTCTGTCTAATGTTTCACTAATGTTAATGACCAAAGGCAGACTGCAGGGCTTGGTGCTTGATTTTATACACCTTTGGTAAAAGGACTGAATGAAACACCTGAATTGGATGAGTTATAGATGTGTCCCAATACTTTTGTCTATATTGTGTATATTGTACATTATGAAACCAGCATTTTTACATTAGCATAAACACAGTTAAAACAACAGTGTGGCCAAAAAATACCCCAATCCCACCTTCCTTACCCTGAAATGTCATCAATCAGCCCATGTTTGGTGTCTGAAGTTCATCTTCTCTAGTTTTACACTGGAGCCACAAGACTAATACAGCTAACAAGTAATGGAAGCGTATAGCCCAGCATTAGAACAATGCTAACTGCATGCAAAAAATTATCACACACTCTCTTCCAACCATGTGAAGATAACATTTAAGGAAGGAGGGGGGGGCTTAAAATTGGTAGGCCTTTGACCTCTGCAATATAATAACAAATAAAATCAATGAAAATGACAATGTCATTGCAGTGTGGCTTCAACAGAAGGACATGTTGTCAACACACACACACAGCAGGAAGAATGTAAGAGTACAAGAGTCTTTATTCCAAAAGGCTTTTTGTGCATTTCTGACACCCCACAATTAGACAGAGCATTAAACTCAGTATCACCTGAACCTATAGCCGGGGCTTCAGAGCACTTGCATTCATTCACATTACCATAGAAAGACTGATTTATTACAAATGAAACAAATAAATCATAACAAATTGTCCTTTTCCTCAAATAGACTAGGAGAAAAAAAAGGAGAAAATTATGCATCAGTATGTCATTGATAGTGGACCTGTACTTGCTGCACCCCTGTAAAAAATATACTTAATACATTTAAAAACCCATATAAATATCTTTGGATTCAAAATTGTACACCATGGCATGATCTCAGCAAATATTGGGGAGTTTGGTCAGAATGAGGAAAAAAAATAATGAGACAAACATTAAATATGTATGGTACAATTCATCCAAATAAAAGCTACTAGGACAGCTAGTAAAAACCACATGTTAGCATGTGTCAACCACCCCGTAACAGGTACTATTCATGATCAGCCTTTGGATGTGGTCATCCTTTACTTTTGTCGATATGGGTTTGTGGATTGTACAGTAATTTGCTCTTAGCACGTGCTGATCACTTTTTATAGTCCATTTATAAAAATATGATTTCTAAAGTTTGTGTCCACTGACATTCTCAAGGCATTCTCAGTGATGGTAAATAGCACTTGTGCAGTACCTCTGCTTCTCAATATAAAAAATAAGCACATTCATCTCAACCCGTCATATCAAATGGACTGTAACCGTATGGATGACCGCCCTCTATAAGTCACATCCACAAATGTGTTATGCTGTGGCTACTGTTGTGAGGTTGGACAAGTTTTGCAGAATGCTGGTCAAAAGAGTTTCTCATGGGCGCTACAGTTTCTCATTAGGGTGAATATTAATAACACTCTAAATGTAGGTATTGTGATATACACTGAGGTGGAGCTACAGTTTCTCATTAGGGTTGAATATTAATAACACTCTAAATGTAGGTATTGTGATATACACTGAGGTGGAGCTACAGTTTCTCATTAGGGTGAATATTAATAACACTCTAAATGTAGGTATTGTGATATACACTAAGGTGGAGCTACAGTTTCTCATTAGGGTGAATATTAATAACACTCTAAATGTAGGTATTGTGATATACACTAAGGTGGAGCTACAGTTTCTCATTAGGGTTGAATATTAATAACACTCTAAATGTAGGTATTGTGATACGAACAATAAACTTTGTAAATAGATTTCCAATTGAATGGGAGATTTTTGTCTACTCCCCCAACAGCAGCTACAAACACATTTGTGGACAGAGAATGGAGGTCAAGTGTATAAATCCTCCTACAACAGGGTCCAATGGTATTCCATCACTATTGCACAAACACGTCTGAACACCCAACAACTTATCGTGAACTGAAAAAAAAGACTGTACACCATTTACACACAAATTTACTCACGCATGCTAAAAATCAAAAAGCTCACCAGAACATGAATATGCTGTTCTGTCTCCTTTCTGCTGTTTCTAATGTGCAAACACACAACTAACATAAGAAGACAAGACATTTACAAGAGAACTTTTAAAAGTATAACGTCCGTGAAAAAATATGGCAATATAATCTCTCTACAAAACAGTTTAAATACCCTCCCCCATTGAAAAAAATAACCAAGACTAATGATTCCCGTGTTACACTGCGCCAAGTTCAAATCTTTCCTAAGACGAACACTTGTACATGTGTAAGGTACTCAGATAAGGCTTGAAAGAGAAACATAAGCGTGTTTGCTGTGTTCAATCAGACTATTGGAAATGTAAAATTGTCATTAGAGTCTACATACCTAACCTGTATTCAAATGTACAGACTGCAAATAATCTACTGTGTATTGTAAGTACATGCCTTTTATTACTGTTAAAATGTCCTAGCTGCAGTTTTTTAGAATTTCATGGTTAGCCAGAAACAAAAACACAGTAAAACAGGAATTCTGCATATTTGAAAAACAAAAATCTGTATAATTAAATGGTTAAGATATCATGTAGAGTTTAGAAATAATTTAGGAGTTGTTTGGTATGAAATGTTTAGTTTACAGAAACTTACAGCCACTATTTTATCATTAACATTACATATAAAACATTCTTGTCTACTGTAGGGTTTTGGAGAATTAATACAATGGCTGTATCTGTGTTGTAGCCATTTTGACCCTTGGGTTTTTTATCACCACCACTGTAAAGAATCAGAGTTGGTAGGTTTCCCTACAACTGAGCATTTCATACCAAACCGCTGATCTCAATTGATCAGAACTCACTGAACTCACTGATCACCTTCTCAACCAAGTAATTATGCCGAGATGTTGAAAAATCTGTGTAAAGAATCAGGCCAGTTCAAACTGTAAGAACCTGCATAGCTCATATTCACTGTTAGAGTAAGCAAGATGCTAACTGGTAAGACTAGCTTCCTCTGACCTGTGTCATTGTGTAGGCAGTGTCATGCCCATCTAAGAAATTCCTTATATAGGTAATGGTCAACTACAGAATGACAATTTCAGAGGTAACTGTTGGCGTGAATGAAATGCTAACTTGCTATGCTAGGTCATATTGCCTGTTAGTGTAAATTAAATTCATGCTTAGCCACATTAGTGTTGTTGTTTTTTTAACAGAGTCAAACTTTGCTTTCTCCATGTGGTATTCACCTCACTGTACGGGCTTTAGACATGGCCGGATAACCAGTAAACGTTTGTGGAATAGGAGATGAAGAAGGCACTACTTTGTGTAATAAGGCCATTAAATGAATGAGGATTCAAAAAGGCATGAACTGTGTATAGACTCAAACCGGATCCTAAAACAATCCTGTACATACATCTTCTGCAATGTTCTGGACCACGGGCACCAGGCTGGAGCTTCTCCTCTTTCAGTCTTTGGTGTTTGCCTGGAGCTGGAATTTCAGCATTGTTGACCGGTTTTGTGTTTCCAGCCAATGAGGCTCAGAATCACATGCCTCCAGGACTGTAACAAGACATACATTTAAGGCGCAACATCCGTCCTTCCCGCCGAGCCTCGTGAGGAACTGAGTTTGATTGATTATGAACTGAGGCTGAATCAGTTCCCTTACAAAAACTTGATGTTCCCCTTGTAAAACTGTGAAACGAAGCTGTCGACAAAAAACATCCATGGCGTTCAAGAGGTATCTCCTTCATCTAGTAGTACTGAGAGCTTGACCTAAGAAAATAAATCCAGTTTAAAAGATGATAAAACTGCCCCACAGCTCTACTCCTCCATGGGGAGGTGGGAGAGGACAGAGTGTTCCTGTGTAATAGCTGCCAGCTCTTTAAGGAACTCTGTGAAAATGACTGTGGCGTACACCTCTGTCCGGTTTGGGGGGACCACAATCTTGGGCTGGACAGGTGGGTTCTTCAGGGTTCTCCCTGCTGTAGGTCCTGAGGAGTGCTCTGAACCGCGTGGGCTGTTTGTGCCTGGATGCAAATCTACGTCAGGACAGAAATAAACCACAGATTACCCATCCAGCAGACTGAGCATATGTGGGTGTGTTCAAAACAATGCTAATAAACTTCATCATCAACTTAGGAGAAAACAGTCCAAACTATAATAAATATACAGAGGATAAACATCTTCTGAATGTTTGCTTCTTTCCTTTCTAACTTTTATAATCTTTCATATCATGATCTGGAAATGCTGTCATATGTAGGTCTGACCGCCTCTTACTGACTTACTTTCTTTTCTTGTTTTTTAATGAAATATTTTTGGAGTTTGGAGTAGCTCTGATATTTTTCACTTTCTTTTTCCTTTTCTGTGTTTTACCCTTTGTTTCTTCACCTTTCATTTTTTCTTTCCTTTATCTTTTATCCTTTTCTTCTTTCTTTCTTCCCTCCTCTTTTTTTTTCCTTTTTTCCTTTTTTAGTTTTTTATTTTGTCCTGTTTCATCTTTTTCCTTTCATTCTTTGTTCTTTATTTCTATTTATTTATTTATGTCATATCCTCCCTGCAAACAATCTTGGCAAGGGAAATCCTCTCAAGTCTAGTTTAAATACACAATATTTTCATTGCTGTAAAAAAATTACTAACTTCTTATTATTTTCACTTGTTTTAAGTACTTTTAGCTACTGAAAGCGTCTATTTTTGCTTGTTTCAAGAATTATTTTGTGATAAACTCTAGTAATAGATAATTAATAAATCCTTTAATATAATTAAATGTAAGTTAAATAATCCTATATTACAAGAGTAATTTCAAAATAAGAATTATTCAAAAACTACATTTAAGAGGATTTCACTTGTTATCATTATAATTTTTGCAGTGTTTTCTTTCTCTTTCTTCTCTTACTTGCTTTCCTTGCTTATCTCCTTGCCTTGTCTGTCAGGACTGTATCTCCTTTAGGAAACATACATTTTGTTTATTTTTATAAATTTCTTCCTTCTTTCTCAGAAGAAATGTTCACAATCTTCTAGCTAGACTTATGTTCTGCAAGCATGTAACTCCAGCTAGAGTATCCCATAGATCATCTTCGACTGTTACTAGCAGCATTACTTTTTTTACCATTATAAGACCAACTAAACTGTTGTTACCAGCACGATTCTCCCAAAGATGGGTTAAACACCTGAAGGACTTTAGTGCTGACAATTGCAGACATCACAAGAAGCAGATAAATGATTTGGAATGGGAAAGCCATGCAAATCTTGTTAAATAGTAAGATATATATTTTATATAATGAAAATGGTGGAGCTACTGCTGAAAGTCCTTAATGGGGAAAGTATCATTTGGGATTTGGGAATGCTGTTGATTTGTTATTAACATTATTAATTTTAATTGAAGTCTAATCAAGAAGTGCTGGTCAATGCATACACCCCCATACAGCACGTTTTTTAAAAATATATTTTTTGTAAATAATAGTGGCACTGAAATGAAAACCTATCTTGGCATAGTTGAATAATGCAATTGATACATGGAAGTGGCATACTGTAAACCTCAAACACTCTTTTGTCCTCTTATGGTACGTTTTAAATCATTAGGCTAAACGCAATGACTACTTTTAGGAGAACATGAAAATAAGACCAAAAAATCTAAAAGCTAACCCTATCAGACTTGATGAAGCAGTGCTTGGAGAAGGACAGACTGGAGAAAGTTCTGCTGTGGGCTAGACAAGGCTATGCTATGTGGCTGTGGGCAGTCATGGTGCCCTAAAACCAGCCAAAAAGCCGAAGCCGATCATGTTTTGGCACTTGAAAGAAAAGTTGTTTCATTTTAATACAGAATAATAATGTGGTAAAACCACATAATCAATATTTATGAAACACTTGGCATCACATTGTTTGGCATCTTTTCCTAGCCTTCCTAAATAGCAGTAGATATTATGTACAGTAGACAGACCTTGACCTTTGAGTGAACTCTCTCTGGCCAGTAGGCACTGCTGTGCCGCTGTGAGGAGCTCTGGGAAATCCTTCCTTGTGGCTGCCAACTGCTCTATCTGGTTCTTCAGAGAAGCGAGCACCTACGGAAAAACATGAAAATGGGATTACCATCCACCTGGCTGTGATGAAGTTCAAACGCTGCTTGTTTTTTTTCCCTCCATTCACTGTTTGAAATGCTGAGTCAAAGGTAGAATGTCTTTATCGACTGATGGACGTGAATGAGCTCACGCATCAGTCATTATCCTAATCAAAAAGCCTCTTTATGACGCATTTTCAAAGCTGAAGTAGGCGTAAGCTTTAAACCCAGCCTGTGCCGTACCAGATACTGCTGTAGAACATCATTCAGTCTGATATGCTTTCATCTCCTCTCTGGCCTGCCTTCAGATGTGCATCTGTCGCAGCTTCATTTGATTTACTTGTTTACAAACCACGCTGTGCTGTCAATGATGCATGAGGCAGGCACGGCCCACAGGAGCTCTGTTAAACCAGCTCTGGTTCCAGATGGAGATGACTGAATTTGGGTTCTTTTCTGGGCCATGGTGGGACTTCTGATAGCTTTTGGGGACTGTGTTTAAAATGACATGCGGTAACACTAAGAATGGGCGGTATGGTAATAATGTTAGAGACCACTGACGTTGAGTAGTGGAGTACAGTTTAAGTAGCTGGTGTTGGTGCAGTCGACCCACTTTCGAGCAACATTGTTTCATCATTTGTATTTTGACTTGTTAATGACCCTGTAGTTCAGGGGATCCAGTGACAATAATCTGACCTCATAAGGTTAACAAGACATATATCGATTTGCCACAACATTAGCACCACTGACTGGTGAAGTGAATAACATCATCTTCATCCACAGTGGCATCTGTCAAAGGGTGGAATACATTAGGCAGCAGGTGTTAGAAGCAGGAAAAATGTTTTTCCTGGTATTCATCCACCGAAACTGTTCCAAGAAAGGATAAGCGGTGAACTGGCAACAGGGTCATGGGCACCTAAGGCTCATAACATGGTTAATGCATGTCTGAATATTTGCAAAGATAATGATTTTGGGCACCCAGCAGCAGCTAAGCTAGCATAACAAATTATATATATATATATATATATATATCACCCATGTACTGTTAAGTAATATTTGAAATTCCAGTCATGTGAGATGCATTTAGTGACCAGGCACTGCACACTGATGTGGATTATGAAGATAGGTGGCGTGTCTCTAATTGTGGTGAAGTGGTGTAGATAAAAGTCCCCGGTCCATCTTGTATTGTACTGGTGTATTGTATTGCATCTTGTATTGTACTGATAGGAGACCTGTGAACTGAATATCTATACCTGGTATAGCGAGCGTACGCTGGGCTGGAAAACCATAGTAGTGTTGAGTAGGAACGAGCGCAGCAGGGGCTGAGGATACGCGGCCAGCTGAGCCAGAATGCCTGTTAGCAGTAGATTCACATGCAGAGAGTTCTCCAGCATGTTCTCCAGCCTAGACAACAACACACTCACAAAAGGACCTGACAACACAGAAAGACAGCAAATGGTGTTTTTAATCTTTCTTGTGACAGAAACACGTGACGTGGCCCTGAGTTTCAAAAACAGGGCCACATGATGAATCAAATTGTAGTTTGAACACAATACCAGTTTTTAAAATGGACACATTGTTTAGGGCTACACGGACTGAAGGAATCACTTGCAGTGTGGGAACTCAAACTCGACCAAAAGCTTTCTAGTCGCAGCCTTGAGGTTCTAGAGAAGGCTGATGACACTGAGCCTCTTCAGTATCGCTGTGCTGGCCCTCTGGGTCTTTTTTCTCTTTTCAAGGACTATAATATACCCCTGTGTGCTCTTGCTTTGGCGGTGTTTGGTTTCCCTGTCTGTGTTCTCTCTGTTGTGTCTGCACTAGTGTGTGATAGTCTCTTCAACTTACAGCTGACTGTTTCTGTAACAGTACAGAGCACGATCAATCTGCTAACAGTTGTGATATATTAACTATCCAGTACTTTTAATTTGTACGGTTGTGATTTAAGTACTTTTTCTAATTTAATATTTAGAAATAGTCAGACTATTTTAATTTATAATGAATCACCTATAATATTGTAACATTACAACTTTTCACAATTCATGACGTTAAAATAGAATAAAATAGTGTACATACAGTGCATTGGGCAGAGCATAAAATATTTCTTAGAGGCAAAAATGAATCTGTATCAACAAAGAAAACCTCCAATCTCTGCAGTGATTACTTCACAGAAGTAAACATTCTAACTTAAGCTCTTTTCAGACCCCCTAGTGGCCATTTCCCACACTGCACATAGTAAAACAGAGTGTTGAGTCTGTGTTGTGTGTGTGCTACCGTGTTTCTACTTCTGTGTAATCATGAAGAAGAGGCAAAAACATATCCGTCTCTCACCAGTAAAAGGTATGGAGTGGTTTCGGCTAGCACTGCGAGGTTTGCTCCCAAACGGTGAGGGGATTTTCTCCGAATCTGGTGTCTCTGCTGAGAACGAGCTGAAATCCATTTCATCCTCCTCTTCCTCCATCGGCACTACCGGACTTCTCAAATCCTTGTCCGATTTTGTTGGACTGCTTGCTTCAACCACCAGAGTCCGAATCAGCTCCTCATACTGAGTGACCAGGTCTACTCCTTCTGGAGATCTGGTCTCCACTGCTTGGGTTCCATCTTTGTCGTTGGAGTGGTTCTCTGTGTTTATGTTTTTCAGAGAGATGTTTGAGCCATTACAGATTGGAGTTTTTATGTCTGTGATCCCAGGCTCAGAATTCTGGTTATCCAGATTGTTTAACAGTTTTTCTGGCATTTCTACAGCTGGTTTGGGTGTAACATGGTTTAGTTTAACTTTAGCAGAGTCTTGAGCATCCTTTTGGGCAACCAGGTCGTAGACCATAACATCGTTTTGGAATTCTGACTCCTCTATATAGGAGCCCTTAACAAGCATTATTGCAGTCCTCCGTAATTCCTGGATGTGCTTTGGGGGCTCGTCCGGGATTGGTGCAGGAATTCCCTGTTCTTCTTCTGCCTGTGTTTGCACAGGACCAGCGTCATAGCTATCGTCCCATTCAAGTTCCAGTACGGGAGTAGCAGTGATGTCATTAAGGGTCTGTGGGTTCACCTGAGACGGACTTTGCAAGTTTTTTGGTGCCCTTCGCAGGGCAGCAGAGGGGCGAACCCTACTACCTTCCTCCAGTGTACTTGGCTGGTACTCATCTGGAGGAGGATCTTCACCATCATATGGGGCGGACCAAACCCGGCATGCCCGCATGCAGCTGCTAATGCCATTGCGAGCGTCATACAGGTAGTGCAGGTAACTGACATCCAGGTAAATCTCTGAACCAATCACACAAGAGTGGCCGGAGTCGTCGTCTTCTGAGAAGGCCTGCTCTGTTTCTGTAGAATCAATAAATGTTGGATTGGAAAGTTACAATCACACAATAAATGACAATAAATAAAAAGACATCGCTGAAATTCATCTTAACATTTTTAAATTAAGTTTCCTTATAGATTACTAAAAACAATGTATAGTAGTTACCTAAAAAAATTAAGCAGATACTGAATAATTCATAGTAAATACTGAATAAATTGTAGTAAAATATCCTCTAACAACTTTTTGACCTGTTATTCTTGATTGTGTCCCTTTTGAATGTGTATATGCAGAGTGTATTGGTGTTTACAAACACACATTTTTTGGCTGATACTTGGTGTGTGAATTTAGTTTTTGATTACAAATAAATAATCCAATCTATACTCTCCAGTCATTGTACTACTACTCATAGCAAAATGACTGGTTAAAGGCTTTGATTAAATCTGAAAACCTTTTCCAACTAAGTTACATATGGATACTAAATATTATGCTTTCAACAAAAAAACAATGCAGGCTTTTAAGCTTAAATATGAGACACTTTGTTCATTAAAAAAGGTGCTGAAAGGTCCCCGTCATTTCAATTGTGCAGAAAACACAAATTGCAATTAGAGAACAAAGGGAACTGTAGAGCC
Source organism: Salminus brasiliensis (assembly GCF_030463535.1). Taxonomy (NCBI): domain Eukaryota; kingdom Metazoa; phylum Chordata; class Actinopteri; order Characiformes; family Bryconidae; genus Salminus; species Salminus brasiliensis. The sequence continues at coordinate 14,510,047 of NC_132901.1, read as the reverse complement.
TTGATCCTAATTTGTTTTGTCGAGTCCAACTAATCACCAGCATATGACTTTGGGAAAAGACCAAAATAATGGACTTTGTGTCAGCATGTCTCTGTTCACTTAAAGCTGATCCTAAAGCCTGAAATATTAAAAGTCATGTGGACTTTATCCTATTATGTATAAACCATATACAAAAGTAAGAATGTACTCTTTATTTTACAAAATGGTTTGACCTCAGATGTTAATTTAGTTTCTCTCAAAGCATTACTAAGTATTTTACGGACAAAACAAGTGTAGCCTATGCCAACAAGGATAAAAAAAATCAGAGCTGCATTTAGGTTTTATTTGTATGAATTTGCATAATTTAGAAGCAGACATTGTTTAACAAATCAATTGCAATTAAACATTTTTTATTTTACTTTACGACTAATATTAGAAAGATGGTTATAAAGCAATCCATTATTTCTAAACCAAATTCAAAGTGCAATTAACAGACAGACGTATGAATAAAGATATACAGTTAGAAATTGGCTACTAATGAAAGTATTATCTAAAATAAAGTTCTAATAAAATGATTTACACCAGTGGTAATCATTTTTAAATGAATTTTAATAAAACCAATATGTTGCAATAAAATTAAATTAAATTAATAAAATTAATATCCCGAATGAAGCTCTAATAAAATGAATGGCGTTCTCAAAAATAATATTCAGAATGATGTTCTTGAAAGTAAATATCTAGACCTAGACTAAGTTTTAAAAAGTTAATATCCAGAATGAAATTCTAAAAAAATCAAAATACCCAGAATCGAATATTCAGAATGTTGTAAACTCAATATCCAGAATGAGTTCTAATAATATTTAATTTATAAATACTACTATTACTATATTATACTATAATATTTTACTTGTATATTGTTTCATTACTTATAATAAAATAACACTGAATTTAAAAAATGTCTTATGTACATTGTGGACTTACCCATAGTTCCTGAGTTGGTTCCAGTGGTGCCCTTTGACCAGAGGATGGAGTCCAGTTGTCTGAGAGGTGGAGGGATAATCTCTGGAGAGCAGCAGGACGGAGTAAGGGCTAGAATTTTACCAGCTGAGACGGAGTAGCAGTCTCTTTCCTTCAGCACCCGTCGCTGACTCAGCATCATGTGATTACACGGAATCAGATACCTGCCAAGCAAAACATTGTTAGGTAAAAAAAAAAAAAAAAAATGTCCAGTGACCTTTAGAGTGACACTGAGCCACTCTTGCTTTGTGAATTATTAGCTTTAAGCAGCATCTCAGTATTTCTGCATGACTTATGCCATTTAGCTATTACCCTGAGGTAAAAAAAAACAGCCATGATAAATTTATGATTTTATCAATTCAAGCAAAAAATAAAAATACTCTCATAAATTGTAATTATGGGATTATAAACTGAAGAACTGTAGGCCACTGAGTGTAATGGCTGTGTTGGCATCATGCAAATCAGCACCTCATGACTGTTTGGCTGTTTTAGGTTTCTTATGTTGTACTAATAAATAGCAACTGGCAACAACTGTAGAGGCAAGGAGAGTTCTCTGGATTTTGTCCATAAATCTAAAAATCATATACAAAACACTCCAGTGCCGATTTTACTCCCAAAACTAAACTCAAATATTAAAGCTAAAGCCCTGCAGAAGCATTCCACTCTGCAATCTAGACCTTGTAATCTAGATTTACTTCCCACTAACATACAGACTTCTATTCAGTAAATGTACTCTGTCTTTCCTACAGGTTAAATTGTTCACACTGAACCCCTTCCTGTCAACACCGCTTTATTCCTGGGGAAAAGTGCACACAGCTAGAGTCTATAGAAAGTGACAGCTGGCTGTCAGACGCAAAATGTATATGGATATGAAAAAGGAGACAGGGTGAGAAACCAAACCCCTGTAGATCTGGCGCAATCTTTCCTAGGAGAAAACTTCTGTGATTTTAGCACAAACATTCTGGTGCACCAAGACTAAAATACAGGGGGTTTGTTTGGTAATTGAGTTCAATAAGTCTGTCACCTTCTCTTGGAGAACGGAGAGTTTACTTTAGAGCTGCTTTATACTGGAGGAATCTTGGAGTACTTACTTTAGTATGAGCTGAAGCATGACATCCTCACAGTAAAGTCCAATTAGAGTGCGGAACAGGGCTAGAGAGACAGTCCCCAACTGCAACGCAGAAGACATCCATGAATCAATGAACACATCTAAAAGTCTATTTGTAGAGTTAACTGATGATTTCCAGGTGTAAGTGTTTAGAGTTTACAGCATACAAATAAAAATGTAAACTTTGTTTCCAGCAACAACAAAATACTCAACATAAGGCCAGTGATTAACCGTAACGGACTGAGGGGTTAGTTGTTAATAGTTACTAAAATAATTCAAATACAATTAATTCAACATAATTCTTTGTTTGAACCAGAAAAGCTTCTCGGCCTAAATCCATAGACATGCAGTCATTAGTCACACTGGATGGATATGACAAAACCTATTACTGCACTTAGTCTTCCTTTAGCTCCAGGCTTTTTAATGACAGAATGAGTTTAATCTTAGTCTTTTAATCAGTGGACAGCTCTAATATGATAATAAGGAGAGCACACCATCAGTTCTTTTTGATGTTGATACTTCAGACACATGTAAGCTGCAGAAGGGGAAGATTTTCAATGGAGGATTATGGTTCAATTCACCAACCCGCAAAAGTTATCACTAGTAACAAGTCAGAAGTGCAGACACAACTCCTTACAAGTAGAATGGAAATGTAATGGAAATGTGATGAAAATGTAATGGAAATCAACAGTAGCATCTGTATGCCATTTATTTATTTGTTTTTTAATTTGTTTGTCAAAGATTTCCTTTTTTCTTCCCAATTTGGTGATTGGCACTGGCAATGTTCCCAACACTACGTACAGTTAAGAACTTAACCCGTCTGCTCCGATACATGCGAAGCGCCCCATAGCCTCATTTCGAACCGCCGCCAATGCATCATTGCCGGCCAGCCAACACGCTTGGAGAAAAGCGTTGGGTGTCCCAGCTCCACTGCACCAGCTAATAGACGCCTGTGCCAGCCAACATCTTTGTAAGAGTGATGAGGGGAGAGTGTGCCATCTACCCACCTAGAGAGCTTGGCCACCTGTGCTCTCGCGGACTCCAGTCTGTGATTGTATGTGACTGATTTTAAAGCAGTTCTGCATGCTGAGGTACCTGGAAGGGTGTGTTGATGCGGCTGACCAGAGTGTCCAAGATGTGCACGTTGTCATGGCGATGGAGGAGGATGAAGCTGAGGAAGGTGTGCAGCAGGGCAGGTTCGGTCACACTTCGCAGGAAAAGGTCCAAATATGCTGTCGTGGTCATCGTCTCCTCTATGGTGAGCTACATAAACAACACATACTGCTAGATTCATTTGTTCTAATGCAAACTATGGTTTCTGTAATTAAAAAAAACAAAAAAAACAAAAAAACATCTGTCTCCTCATTAATAAAAGAGCAATAAAATGGCTCTGCGTATCCAACAAGTGTGCATATAAGGTAATCTGCACTACATGTAGCTCTGCCAGTCCCGCATACACCCGGATGAGGGAGTTTCTAGTGGATTACATTTTCTATGAACCCAGATATGTATGTGATCATATGATAATCAAAAGTTAAATTATATTGTGCAGGGAGTATAAAGTAATGTGCTATAGCTGTAGTTGGCATTATTATCAACCTTTTAATCAGGCTCTGAGATCTGATCTTTTTGATTGCCCATTTTCTCTCTTTTCCTGCAAACACTCTTCTACTTCTACTCTACCCAAAAAGGCTTAGAGACTCTTTCCTTCGATAGACATCAGGGGAGGTCTTTAATATTATTGTTGATTATTAGGACATGGTTAAAAGCTTGAGATGAACATCTGGATGGGAAATTAGGAAAATATACATCTGGACGAGACTACAGTTATCAGAGTGTCTCTGTGTTTGGTGAAAAAAAAAGATCAGTCATTGTAGTACATTACCCTGACTAAAGTGCTGACTTTGTCATTTTAATCCAGACTGAATCAAGCTTAACTACACTCAAAATTTAAAAACTGATCTAAACAATGTAAGGAAAATATAACATCTTTATTATACGTAAAAGTGACCCCCACCTTATGAAGTGCTGGTGCCAGAACAGGAACTAAAAACCCATTGCAGATGTAACCAACCAGCTGATCTCGAATAGATGGATGAGCCACCTGTGGAAAAAGAAATAAAACACTCATACACATAAAACACTCTGTGTGTTGTTAACCTTCTCCCCATTGGGCGGACAGTAACTTACTACTGTACTGTACTATGTGTTTTTTAAGTATTTGTAATCTACTGAAGCACTTCCATCTTTTGATATTTTCACTTTCAGTTTTCAGAGATAGATATCCTCCTTTTTACTGCATTCACCAACCCAGCCTATTAATACTGAGTATCAAATTGTAGCTGTAAAATAATGAATAATGAATTTGGTTCATAAATAACAAACACTACTGAAAAAAAGCTTAAAAAGAAATGTAATTAAAAAATAATAAAGAAATAAAAATAACAATATTTACCAAAGTACAGGAGTTGTGGATATTCTCCACCCTGTTTACTGTAATGTTTGTACAGAATTCATGTATTTTGGCAACATGGGTTTAATTGCATGTAGATGTTAGTTTATAGGGGCCATATTCTTCATTTTTTTTTAGTGTCCCTCCACTTAGGTCCACTTACAGCGTTAGTGTGGTAAAGTAAATCTCAGGAGGAAAATACAAGCAAAATATGATAATTTTTTTACACAACCATGTTCCAACCTCTCTTTTTCCCATAGCAATAGGGAACAAATAGGTTATTCTAGTGTCTTTGCCTCTGAGACTGATATATGTAAATTAGCTTTGTTTTTAGAAAGCTGATTGGCTTTTTTTGCTGAAAGGCTTTAGAAAAAGTCCCATTCATATATTTAGCAGTGGTCTGTCTCCTCAATTATAAGTCTCTGCTGTAAGTAGACTGTGACATCAAACCCTGATCAACTGCAACTTAGTTTCTATGTATGGTCTGCGTGGACTGGTACACTTTAGAACACCTTAAATAGGGCTGGGCAATATGATGAGATTTTATCGTACAATGATACATTTTGTTATTGTGACACACAATATGTTTGTTAGTGCTTTAAGAACACTGATCAACTGCAAATTTCTTTACCAACAGTGCAATTAGACTGGTTTAATTAGATGAAGAGCAGCAGATGTTGAATAAATATCACTGTATTCAGTACAGGAGAGATCTGAATAGTAGTCTATAAGAATCTGTTGCTACTGATGTTTTTAGTCTGTGATTAAATATTGTGTATCCTGAAAATATCAGGTCATGTCAATCTGCTCTGATGTCTTTACTTGATATTAGCTGTGTGTCTGAATTGTGCTGTCCTCACCTGCATGACGGCATTGCAGAATTCGAGAGAGTTGAGAAACTGTACGAGAGCGGGAACCTGCTGCCAGTCCTCCCTGTTCAAACAGTGCCAGTCGTCACAGGGCACATCCAGCTTAGTGGGCAAAGACGAGTAAAGACCACTCAGGCCAGTAGCCAACACCTACAAGGGGAAAATGGACACACAGACAGACAGGGAGTCAGAATGGAGTTAAATACAGTATTGTGGAAACATACTGGCCAGCAAAGACAGTGACTTAAAACTCTCAGCAGTGGCTTTGTTCTTATCTGCAAGACACTATAAAACAGAACAAATATATAATTAGTAGGGGTTAGCAGCCCATCAGAGGAAATCACTTTCTTTTTTTCGAAGAGTTTATAAACTGTAGAGGTTGTGATGCTGGGGGTTGACATGGCAGAGCAACATGGCAGGAGCTGAACGTTCAAGAACTTTTATTTATCTATAGGGAACCTGCCTGTGTAGGACAGAATTCAAGCTGAGGAATTTAAGCCTTTTACCATAGAAAAGAAAAAAATAAAATGTTATATATATATATATATATATATATATATATATAGAGAGAGAGAGAGAGAGAGAGAGAGACATATTAAATGGTCAGTATTATTTTTATTTTTTATATATATATATATACATATACATACATACACACAGATTTTTTTTTTTTCCCCCAACATACACACATACACACATACACTTTATGAACCAAGGAGTGAACTGTAAGCCCTTTTCATGCTTTCTCCCACAAACCCTTTAGGGGCAAAACAACTCTGAACATGTAAGCACAGGGTGTGTCTGTGTGTGAGATTGTACAGGCACAGTGAAGTCTTATTTGCGTACACGCTGTACAGTTGTGACTGCCACTCATCAGTGTTAATGTCTCCTAATGCTAATTCCTAATACCATTATATAACAGCGTTCAACATGCCACTACACATCTTACAGCACACACCTGCACCAGCACAGCTTCAGTACACACCTTTACAGTCAAGTTTGAGCATGAGGTTGTTCCTCTCTGCTCTTTTCATAAGCCTTGAGGGTCATTCAGGAGCAGGTAAATGTTCGGCTCCACCTGATTAATGTGCTTCCCATCATTTTAAACAGCTTCTGGTCTAAATGTCAAACTTCAAGTGTTTAACATCTATATATCTGTACACTACGGTCCATAACTCAACACACTACACTACTGTACCTTAATACATTACTGCACAAATACCTTGCACATTACATATCCAAACGTTTCCGGACAGCTAATAGATGGCAACAGTTTACTTTTAAAGCTACATGACTCCCACACCTGTCATGACAACATTTATAAAGGCTTAATTTATTAAGTGTTCACTTGTATAAACGCAGAAGCTGCCGATTTTCATGTCATTTCACATCAGCAGTTGGGACACTAGTTGGAGCAACTAGTTTATAAATTTATAAATTTAGATAGGTCAACAATACAATTAAGTTGAGCTTAGCCAAAAACAAAAGGTTAATATGATTCTTCATAACCTGGATGTTCGTAAATTGTTATCAGATTTTTACTCCTAGCCCTCCTACCCTTCAATTTCTTCCATACAGGTTCCTGCAGGTTAGACTCCCCCCATTATATGATGTTTACAGTCCTGAGCACGAAGCCCTGTGGCATTACTGGGATTCAAATATGAACTCGTACCAATGACTGGAATTGGAAAGTTGGACAGCTGCACCAGTCTTACACCTAAAATATATATTAGAAAATATATTACATTCTTTGTCTTGGACACATACTTTTCCAGCTCTAGAATGGAGAAGCGGTCTAACTGCCTGGTCATCAGAACATCATAAGCTCAAATCCTACAGCCTTCCATGGTCAGGGGTCAGAGGGTACACACAGCCCTTGAGGAACTGGAGGTTCTTCTTTTTGAAAATGTGAATAAGTCTCTTCAGGCGCTTTGAGAAACTTTTTCTTCTAAAAACCTTTTCTTGAAGGTTCCTAAAAGCACTTTAAGAGGTTCAAGGATCTAATACTTTTAAAATTGTAGGACACAGTCAACACCAGATGTGGAAATTAGAAATAATAAGTTAATTTTTCAGATTGTATATAATTTTGTCTAAAATATCCTCAGTTAACATCATATTTGCTCTTGAACATCTGTTAATACTTTAAGGCAATAATAAGGAGACCTCACTGTATAGCAGTTGATGTACATCCACTTGCTCAGGGATCATTAGCATGGAGTTGATGCTTGTTTTACTATTTATGAAAACATTTTTTCCCAGTATATGAACCTGTACAACAAGTTCTTGTCTTTGGAGTTTATTTTGCATCGTTAAACACTACCAGTGTAATCTGATACACGGCCTACTATCATCATTTCACACAGCCAGTATACCCGACAGGCAAAGTCTCTCTTCCTCTGCTAGCATGCAAATTTTTCCGATATGATGGAATTCTGTTATAAAGTGGATACATTTTCTTTGATTCAACTAATCCTCATAGTACTTGCCAATGCTTGCAATTGTGTCCAACTACTATGTTATTTCTGCACTGAACATGTACATCTGTGAAGCACTTTGACAATTAAATGCTAGGAATAGTACAATGTGCTTTTAATGGTGGTGTACGACATAATATTTAACACTGTAGTGACTTTGGACACTTTGGAGCCATTCTCAGCTTCAGACACAGCACGTAAACAGGTGCCAAGTTACGCTTTAAGAGAATTCCCTTTCATATTTCAACCAGTAACCGGTCCCTTCATTTATAACATGCAGAAGGGTCATGCATGAAAGTATCAATGTGTGCAGGCAATCCGTTTCAGGGACAGATTTAGATCTCTTACGTTTAGGAATGTGAACCGTCAAATCTAGGTCTAAACTAAAAATTAGAATTAATAAATGAGTATTGTAATGTGGAAGCAGCCTGGCTAAGCCTGATTGTCTGTGAATTTGTCAGTTCCATTCGGATTATTCTGACTGGCTATCCCTATGTCCACACAAGCTATCTGTGTGGACAAATAATCAAATACTCTGACTCAATCTTCAATTTTACTTCCTATATATTCCCACAAATGTAAAAAATGCCACTGCAGAATCAGGTATTTCAGTCTGCAGCAACAACAAAAACAATCTCCAAATCCTGGGGAGTTTGATAATTAACAAACCTGTGCCACACTAGGGTTGGGTGGTACAATAGTAATAGGCTATACTGTGGAATATAAAATGAAGACTGTATCTTCAAATCAGGACTGTGTCATACATGTGCATTTAAGAGGGCCAAATGGTAGGGGTGCCGTGGGAGTTCACCGAGTAGTGACGTCACACCCTGAAACAGGTGTTAAAAACATCCGATATGAAACATTATCCCCTTAATGTGGGTCATTTCAGCCTCAGTTACCTGGAAAACGACCTGTACTGTGGTGTTTAACCTGCTAGCTATTTTCCAGTTAAAGTTTTTAACATCAAACTCAATGCATGTAGTGCAGCATTTAGTCAGAAGCAGCTGTGCTGTGCTGCAATACTAAAAGTGTAGCCAAGCTAGCTACGTACTGGTCAGCTTAGTGAGAGGGCTACAGGTCCAACACCACAGGAAAACAATAAATGTAATAACACAGGATGAGATGGAATGGATGCTACGTAGGACCATCAGCACTATTTACGCTACTCTCTGTTCTTAGTAATACAGTATTACGTGGTTATGTTTGAGGGCGGTACTACTACACACACTTCCATTGTCCAAATGTCCCTTAATGTAAAAGAGTTTATTCCAGGTCATTTTGAGTTTTGAGTACAATATAAATTTTAAAAGTTGATGTAAAATCACTTATTGCAGCATCTACTGATAAAGTGCGCCTTTACTCAAATATGGAACAGAGAAATATCTTTAATTTCACTATTTATCTTAACGTTATAGTAAATGTGAAATAAACAACAAAGATTTCTTGCTTTGTTTTGTCTTGTTCTCAACTTGGACTTGACTATTACAAAGCCTTGGTTGACCCACATGTATCCCGGTCTGTATATTGGCTCAGTCTCCCCAACACCAGTAGTGGAATGGCCCTTAGGATGGCTTGGAATCCCATGAGGAAAAATGTTGAGGCCACACTGACATGGGCATGTTAACAGCAGTACTGAATGTTTGAGGCGGGGATGTTTCGTGTTCTAGAGCTCTCAGCATTGTCCGAATAGCATGCATAATACTCATAGTGTTAAAATAACATGCATTTTAAACAGCATTCATCTGAACATGTGCACACATAACATGTGTTTCTAATAACATGCATACTGCCCACATTGTCCAAATGACATGCAGAATACCAGTGTAAAACACAAATGCCACTCTGTGTCCTGACTGAAAAGGTCACAGTGGGTTTAATTCAACGTCTGTGAGAAACATAATGAAAACTTTAGTTACAGCGTCACAGCAGTCTCAGCGTTGGCAGGGTACCAACAGTGCTGTTTTTGAGCCGGTGAACTGGAACTGAACCTCAAGGAAGTAAAGACAACTCAACTTTAAGTCATAAGTCATCTTATTTTACAACATCTCTTACAACAGGAAAAGATTAAGAAAAAATACTTAGGGTTACACATAGGGCCCATATTGGCCCCTTTACACATATTCTAATCATCTACTACTTTGCAAGCCCTTCACAGGGGTCATCTGGTTGGTGTCAGTGTTTCACTGAATTAAACCCACGACACTTCCGTAAAGCTCAATAGTGAGGTCTGTCATCCCAGACCCACAAATCCTACAATCGATCTTGTTTACACTGCCCCTCACTTACAAACCTAATTGCTGTATAGCCCCCAACAATGGTCATGCTGTTAACCTCTGAACGCTTCTTATCACATGCACATGCCAAAGACCTAAGTACCTGATTAGGCCTCCACATGTAGCAACCCTGCGATAAACTAACATTACATGCTGACAAAACGTGTTTCAATGTCCCATTCCAAGCACACTCCTTTCATCAAGCAGCCTATAAATGATGGAACATTGCCCCCTACACTGTCAGAACTACACTTACTTCCCATGACTAGCGTTACTGACTATCTGATCTTGTGGACAAGACAAAAAACAGGCAGCTCTTACCGGACAGAAGTAAGTATTCTCTGCAATGTGTTTGGCCACCACATGGTTTTCGGCAGACAGTGCCATGATGAGAAGCAGGGCGTCTCTGGCCTGCTGTCCCACAGCTCCCTCTCTGTGGATAAAAGGGATCAGCAGGGAGAAGATGAGGAAGTTAGCAGCCCCCTGATCCTCGCTGGTGTGGAAGAAGAGCTCCAGGATAGACGGATCTTTGGCCAGGACACAGCACAGCTGGTTCAGGAGTAGCACTAGCTCAGCCTCCACGGTGCCCGCTGTACCTGCTGTGCCAGGCTGCACAATGAAAATATAATATTGTATGGGATTATTTACTACGACTGGGATGCCCTGAAATGCCTTACAATCAGGTTGCAATTTCATTGTAGACTACAGGAACACATGTGAAATACCAAACATGTCTGAGCTGATCAACTGCATCTGGATTAATCATGTTAGGGTGATTTTTTGCCAAACTATTATGTGAATCATTACACTTCTGATATACCGTGATTATGATTAAGCCCTACCGCTGAGCCTGCCGCGCCAGAACAGGATGAGAGCAACATCATCAGTGGCCTCAGGATGGGTTTGTGGTGCAGAAGCGGCTGCCGGGCCTGACCGATAAGCATCTCGTACATCTTTAGCTGGTCCAGCTTCATGTCATCGGTGAACTCTCTTCTGAGGCTCCAGATGAACAGCCTCTCCATCACATTCTCCATCACCACAAACTCCAGGATTGGCCCCATCGCCCCGCTCTGGCCGCTCTCCTCCTCCATCAATAAGAACAGCATGTGTTCCACGTAGTTCTGCACTGCGCTCGCCTCGTCACCAGGGATCTGACCCAAACGCAGTCCCCCGTGACTTCCAGTCCCCAGGCCATGACCTCCCAGACCGCTACGTAAAGGGTCATGCTTCTCCAGGATCTTTACCACCTGATTATAGAGAGAGAGAGAGAGAGAGAGAGAGATCTTTTAGAGCACACAGAAGTACATTTGAAATGTATGAAACTTGCTATTATAACAAGTTAAAAAACTACTACTACTCTCTCTCAAACCAAGTAAAGGAATTGTAAATGCAAAAAGGATGCATACTCTGTACTGGTATGGTGGTTCTGTTGCCATGGTGACAGAGCCTGGTCAGGTGTAAGAGACGGTGAGTGGTTAAAAAAAATGTAAGTGTGACCTCATAGCTCCAGGAAGAGAAAAAGGGAACTCTAATCTACTGATACTTATCAACAGCTACTGTAGCACTTCCTCATAAAACACATTTAGGCTAGCAGAGGCCCAGTCTACTAACAGAACTGTTATTTCCTTCCTTGTACTTTTTTCTATGAACTGTAATATTATAGCTATATAGATTGTTGCTTGCATGTCCACTCAAACACTCTAAGCACTACCTTGTGCTTCCACTGATTGGCCATTTTATTAGAACCCCATCCCTTATAGCTCCAATATGTAGGTGTACAGTTGCAGACTGCTGTTGCTGTTGCTGCAAAGGTTATCGGCTTCCTTCTACTCTCATCATTGAGCAGTTTGTGCTTTTGTCCATATATCATTGAGTTGGTGAACCATTCTCTGCATCTTGTGCTTCTAGTCACTGTCCACTTTATTAGAAACCTCTACCTTGTACTCCCTACCACTCACTGGCCACTTTTTTTTTTTAGAACCCCCCTAACTTCAGATAGCTCCACTATTCAGATGTACAGTTCCAGATTGCTGCCATTTCTTGGGACAGCAATGGCACTGAAGTGTGTGTGGTGCCTGTTGTGAGTGTTTCAGGCTCATTAGTTTGCTGGGCTTTGCTTACAAATCAGACAAAATGCTGGACTGAGAGAAGATCCACCCAGACGGTGCATCAACAGACAGGCTACAGTCTTTAACAGTACATGGGATGTGGATCTACAAGAAACTAGAAATTCATGGGTTTCTAATAAAGTGTCAGAAGAGTGTCTGTCACAGAGGCTCATTGTTCCCTCTCAGAGCTCCTGTACACAAAACAATGCAGGCACTGTCCTGGGTCACTCTACCAGGCCAAAAGCCCATGGGCCACATAAACATACAGTACACTTTGCTGATCCCAGTTCAGCTCAGCTAGAAATTAGAAGCATGTTGGGTTTGATCTGAGGGTAGCAATTCAATTGTATGGATGGACTTATTGTGTTATAATTGATTGTAATAATATTCAATAAAGTGTGTGATGATAAACCTGCCATTTTGTTGTTATTGCCTATATTCCAGTGTTGTGTAAATCCATTTATGCTCAGTGAATGTTTTTTTTAATGATTCAGAATGTGATAAACCATCAATGATTTCATTTCATTTCAAAATTGTACTCATATCACAGCTGGGAAAGCGGAGGCCAGAGCACAGGGTTTAGCAATTATATGACTGCCCTTGGTCTTGGGCCTTGCTCAAGGGCCCAACAGCTGCAACTCAGTGGACATGGGTATCGAACCCACAACCTTGCGATCAAAAATCCAGTGCTCTTACCACAGAGCCACATTTATTTATACATATGTTACTGATAGTAGGTCTGCAAAATTCTTGGGTCATGTTACCAAGAAGCCTCTCTGAATGTTTCCTGAAGCTGCCTGTGCTTCGACTTACAGTGTAGTATGTATGTAGCCTGTATTTAGTTTTACATTTCTATTACATTTAAGGCATTTAGCAGACACTCTCATCCAGAGCGACTTACAAAAGTGCTTCATGGTTTACTCAGAAAATACCATTAGCTAGTTTGTATAGACTAGAGTCCAAAAGACACCTTTAAGCCAGTCAAGAAGTCAGTATGGAGACCACAATACTCGACACTACACTTCGCCCAAGTATTCTGTGTCTGCGTCTAAAGACAGTGAGCAACTCAGGCCATTCGGACACCCTGGGGAAGTTCATTCCACCACACAGTAAAAAAGCCTGGATGCTTGTCTTTTGCGGATCTTAAAGCATGGTGGGTCAAGCTGAGCCATGCTCGAAGGGCTCTTGGTACAGATCGACGAGTACTAGGCAGTTCTATAGTGCTAGACGCTTTTAGCACTCTCAGCTTAAGCTTATTTTAGAGTTAGCAAGCTAACTAAATTAGCCATGTGAAAGAGAGACAGCTGATTAAATGTAGGTTAAATTGAGACCTTAAGCCTGCCAGCAGAAACAAAGCAAATCACATTTCAGCATTCTTTACAGGCTCTAGCATTTAATCCTTACAAAGCAACCACTACTAAAACACCTTTTTCCACTGAGCACAGTTTGGGCTTCTTCCAGTAGTCTACTACAGAACACAGCACTGTGTCAAATGGTTTTAGACACCTGTGGAACAAACGCTTTAAAAGCTGTTTAGTTTATATAAATCTCTACAAGTATCTGAAGTATCAGCGTTACCTGAGCCCAGTGGTTTTTGAAGACAATCATGCATGTTTCAGGGTCCACACCCTTCAGGACCACAGACTGGCCCCCCTGAGTCCCATTGGCCAGCACAGATGCCATTATGATAACCTCACAGCATGGTGTGTGTGTGTGTGAAGAGGGAGGGGTCCTCACTGTCCTCTGATTAACGGCAATACATGAAGGTCCTGATGAGTAAAACAGAAAACATGCATTAACACATTAAACAGTGGGGTTAATATTTACTTTACCACAGTAAGATCCAGCCTGGCAAGACGACTGGCTAAGAGATATTCTATGAGAACTCTGAACTAATCTTATATGCTTGTGACCTAGCAATGACCGCCACTCGTTCAAACCGTAACAGCAACAGGGGGGCCCAGAGTGGAGCGGCTGCAATGGCCTAATCATTGCATGGCTCTCTGATGTAACAGTTATTTGGCAGTTAGCGTTCTCCACTAAGCACTTTCTAATGTCTAATGACGTTGTATCAGCGGTGGCTCACACAGCAACATAATCAATAATACTTGCTTATGTGGTTTTTGAAGACCTGCTTATGGGCTAGGTTATGTAGCAGCAGCCAGAGGCCCAAAATGCACTCTGTTCTTTAGTCCATGTTTATAGATAATAATAAGCAAATAAGCAAATTTAATGGAAATCACTAAACAATCACGATTCATGCATCTGATTAGCACCATGCTAACTGGTGGGGTATAAACATGCTTCAGCGCTCTCGCATGTCTTACAGAGTCATTAATCATTAAAACACATGGATTTGGTTCTTGCACACAGATCCTGAAGTGAGAACACAATCCACCAAAACAATAATACGAGAAGCCCTAAGCAGCATGGTGTGTGTGAGTGCGTATATGTAGGCCCCTTTCTCCTCAGCCCGGCCTCCACACAGCTATGAAAGGAATGTGTGCAGGGAAACACACACTGACTCAGGAAAAACACCACTGAACCTCTGAAGGCTCAAATGGATCTTCCACTGGACAACAGTGTACTCTGACGCCAGCTGAGAGCGAGTGATACTCCCACAGCACTCTGGCTACCATGCCTCTTAAAGGTGACACAATGCCACAGTCATTTGCAGTGGTTTGTGACATGCTACATAGTATTACAATTAGCTTAACTGGTAGAGAGAGTGTTCAAAGTGATGCTCGCTCTACCATTTTACAATGATTCTTGAGCTATGGATGATCAGAACAAAAACAAACAAAAATCAACATATTATATAATGTATATAATGCATTAATGTGTTCCTTTTGATAGTTAGAGATCACATCAACACACAAAACTAAATATAACATCACATTTGTAACACAAAAATGGCCCACAGAGCAAAAACATCTACGACGAGACATCTACTCACCACAGGAATTAGGTACAGTTTAGCTAGAACTTTATTTTAGCTAGCCTTAATCAAATTGTCTCATATATAATTTAACTGACATGTTGTGTCTCTGAAGCAAGAGCACATTAAGTTATTAAAGCAAGATCTCTTTCCATTCAAACCTTCAATCATAATAGTGCATTGTTTACTTAAAGCAGCATCAGTATTTCTTGCTCCTGGGCTCCCCCTACAGTCGGGAAGTGTAATTCACCTTTTGAGCCACCACTGAAGGACACGCTTTACACATGTACTTCTGGACAAGCTGAGGGATACAGAATCATCAATGAAAGTGACAGAAGAATGTGGACTGAGGTGGTAGTAATATAACAAGAATTTACACAAATAAGTTATGCAGTTCAGTAAAGCTTCAAAATGATTTAAAGCTACTATTTTAAGGTAAGGAATACTCTATGCTGTTTTAAAGGTGCCCTAGAATGAAAAACCTTGGCATAGTTCAAACATGAGAGTTCAGTACATACCGTGAACCCTCAAACACTGTTGTCAAAACCTAACTTTAAAATGTGTTGATTTCAAAAACCCTGACAGTCTTAGCTCATTATATTTACACTCTCCAAATGTACATACAATATGTTGTGCAAATGCCACAAAAGCCACCTAGAGAAACACTAGTAGTCAGTTTTCTGAGACAAGCAGCACATCACTGCCAGACTCTGACCGTAATCTGAGATTGGTTGCTACACAAACCAAGCTGTGCATTTTCTTGTGGCCAGTGTCCGCAAAAAGGCCGACTGTATATTCAGTGAAGGCACCAAAGTTGTAAGGCAGTTTGTGTGATTCATAACATGCTGAAATGCACTTATCTACAGATTTGTTTTATTTATTCTCAGTATTTGTGGACATATCTAAGTGACATACATAATACATTACTAATATTGTATATGTCAAATATAATTTTCCTATTGTGTGGAATACACTCCTGGATTTGGAATAGAAGTTTGACTCCAAAATGTGTCGGATCAAACAGCCCTAAATAAGCAAAACAGAAGAGGGAATATGAAAACAGCCATACACATCACAGACATACACAAATACATTATGCACTAACAGAACAGAACTGAGGGGGAAAAAAATTAGAGCTCATATGCGAGGACTCGCTCCCTGCATGTGCAACTATTTTTAGCACAGGCAATTAAACCCACACGCAGAAGTTCTAACCTGAAACTGGGAGATTCCACTTGTACAAGCTAAGAGTGTGTGATCACTGAGGTCAGCTCAGCCAGCTCACCTTCAAACCCAAAGGCAAAACTTTCCCTAATGCATTTATACTGCTGGGCTGATGTTCACGCTAAACGCAGGTTTACACGCAATTCCGATTAAACTGCGGGGAGTCTGATTGTGTTGCACTTTATATGCAACCCTGTACAACAGCAGCTACGATTACAATAGAAAAGCAAAGATTAATCTGTAAGTACATTTGCGTTGTTTTAACAGATAACAGCATGCACTGTTCATGTGAGGCTGCATAAAGCCAGCAATGCTATCTGTGCATTCCAGACTGTGTGGGCTTTCTAGTAATGCCATAAACAACTGAACACTGCCACATGATGATGCGTACACAAACATTGAAGGAAGGGTCAGGGTTTGATGTTCACACTTCCACCATCACCATCCCTCACAGGAAAGCAGGATCAGTTATTATTGCAATGAAACTAATATATATATATAGTAAAAAAAAAAAAAAAAAAAAGCAACAAGGACTAGATTAAATTCAAATGTTTTTTAGGACACTTCCGGGTTGATAATGGTTAGCAGGCGTGAGAGGCATGGAACACTAAGGCCTGGGGAATGTTCATGACCCGTTGAAAAATGCAAACCTCTGGCTTTCAGGCTGTAATTGGCTCAGCCTCTTTCTGCATCTGTCTGAAATGTACGTTCCTTATCTCACTGATCTAAACGGCACTTTAGCTCACCTCATTTAGATTTTTTTTTTAACACAGCACTATAATCTCTACCTCTCGGTTTTGTCTAGCATAACGGTCAACATCCAGCTATAGAAAGTCATCAATACTGTTAACACAACTGTGCATTAGATCTGCTCACTAACCTGCGTATTTATTAGTTATGGCTGGTTGTATGAGGTATCTGCCTGACACGCCTAGCAATATGCTAAATATCGATGTATGTGCATTATGTATCATTACACTCATTCTGTTATGTATCATTATCACATACACTTAGTCTAATATTCGCTTTATAGACTGCAGTGAACAGGAGCATGAGTTAGTTAGGAACTAATGCATATTAGCGAGGAGTTTGAATAACATGAGAATGAATAAGGGGCGGTACAGTAAATATGAGTATGAATTAGCTAAGGCTTGTACTGAGTATATGAGTTTTATCCAGGGGGCTGTATTGTGAGTTTAGCATGAATTCACTAGGGGCAGTGAACATGAATAAGATGAGAACAATATAGTAAAAACTAGCATGGATTAGACAAGACTGTTTAGTGAATATATGAGCATGAATCAGCAGACCTGTATAAGAGCAAATAACAAGGGCTGTAAGAGGAACTTGAGCATGAATTAGCTAGTAAATAGCATGGATTATCTATGGGACGTAAACATGAATTAGTTAAGATTGTAGGGTAATGAATACTATCATATATTAGATGGGGCAGAGGAGTGAATATTAGCATGGATTTGCTAGGGTCTATACAGTGACCATTACCATGAAATAGCTAGGGCTAGGCAGTACAGGCATGGATTAACTAGGGTGTCTCTACAGTGACTGCATTAGCTAGGGGCAGTATTGTGAATATTTGCATGACTTAGTTAGGAACTATGTAGTAAATGCAGTCATAAACAAGCAAAATGCTGTTCGATGAATAGCAGCAGAGGTTAGCACAGTCTTGGAGAAAGTAAAGGCAGAAAATAAAGCACCATATTGCTATTTATACCATCGCCATACTGCCCCAGTTGATTAGAGACGTTGGGTGGCCATATGTTTAACCCACAGACCTAACAGATGCGTGTGCCTAGAAAACCCATGAGCCCCACTTTACGAGCCCCACAGGGGGGTAAACTGCCCATAAACTTTCATTGTCAGGCTGTAGACAACTTTCCAGCCAATCATTGGACAGACAATTCAAAGCATGCTGGATTTTCAAGCCAATCACAATCTTTCAGCGTTAAATGAAAGAGAGAGCACAGACTGGAAGAAATCGGTCATGACGGCAAGAAACGGACTAAAACACGGTCGTGTTCGGAGTTAAACCCAGTGAGCAAATGAGGGAAATGGCAGTAAAGCCCCGAGCTAAGCTTTCTGTACTTTGTAACTGTAATTATACTGATGGTATATCCAAGACAATTACACTTACTGCCCTGTTCAAATGTAAATGCGAGTGTCTCTTTCACACTAACCCTGTCCTACACTTAAAGAGCATGCAAAACTCCCTACCTGTGTTTGAGCACAGCCACTAGTTAAGGGTGTCCTCTCATCAATGGACTTTTGCCATCTCCAGAGGAGATCCAGCAGAGCTTCGAATTCAAGTCCAAGCGCTCAGAATAAAGTGGTGAAAATCCTTAAAGAGTGAAGGAGTCAGATGAGGAGCGAGAGGCAGCCTGAGATTGAAAAGAGCAGCTTTTCTGTAGGAGAGCGGCGTGAGCATGTGTGTGTGTGTGTGTGTGTGTGGGGGAGTGCGTGAGGAAATGACAGGATGGAAGTGAGGAGTGAGTAAGACACTCCAGCCAGAGAGCGGGAATGAGGGATAGAGGGAGAGAAAGAGTGGGAGGGAAAAGAAGGAGTGTGGGAGGAGTGTCTGTGTGTGTGTGTCTGTGTGTGTGTGTGTCTGTGTGTGTGTGTGTCTGTGTGTGCGCACGCAAGTGTGTGAGCAGTGGTCATAAGTGCAAAACAGAGCATGCAGGATTTTTCTGAATGAAAATGCGCCCTCTCAGGAATGTAAGTAAATGATCCAAACCCACTGAACACAAAACCCTATTCACCAGAACTCTCAGACAGCAGGCCACAGCCACAATCAGCGGAGTGTCAACCAGGAGTGGGAAGCGGCATGCTCCAGTTACTAGGTTCCATATTATTGTTGTCACGAATCTATATTTTTTACTTTCGGACATAATTCGAATCTGGTAGTTGTTCTTTATATTGTAACAGAATTTCATGATGAACGAACCAATAGAAATGCTTCAAAATGACTTGGAATAAAAGCTTTCTACTTTGACCTCCATTAAAAATTGTTAAAGTTACCATTTTGGAGATGCAAGGTTTTTGTGCAACAGTTATAGTATGCTTAAAGGACCCATATCATGAAATATCAAAAATCTATTCTTTACAGCTGAAATCTAGGTCATAAAGAGGTCATAAACCTAACGTATGGACATACTGTATATTCATCTTCCAGCAGTTTAGCCTTACCCATTCACACTAAAGTTATAAGTAGTCTTTCCACCTAGACTGCTTTTGAAATGTTGCACATATCAGTCTTAACGGCACAGTAACAAAAACAGCCTCTTTAATTAAAAGGGATAAAGAAACAGCTGAAAAATGCAAGTCCAATCAAATATAAATGGCTAGTTGTACTATCCATGACTAGCCGAACAAATGCCTTTAAAGCAGCATTATGTAGCATTTTTACCTCTATTTTTACTCTGGGCTCAGCAGTATGTGACTGGTACACATAGCCCAAGCCACATTTGTGTAAAATCCTGCAATATTACTCTACTGCCTTAGTCCACATGCTTCCTTCATATTCAATGACGGTTCTGTATTTCTTAGCTTGTTCAGAAATGCACGTGTAAAGCGTGTGGTTTTAGTGGCTGTTCAAAGCAGAAATTCCTCTTCCCAACTGTAGGTGGAGCAAAAAAATGAAAATTCTCACATAATACTGGTTTAAATAAAGGAAAATGTGAAGTTTTGGGCCTCTTAAGTACAAAGTACAATTTGTACTTTTCTGAGCTTTTATCTATGCCCACACTTTTACCTCTATTGTCAGCATATTAGTTCTATTTTAGTTAATTATTCAGATGTGTGGGTTCCCAAACTGCGATACTGTTACTCAGACTTTAAGCTTGAGCCTTTTACTTTACATCAAAAGGATCCAAACACACAAGAGTCAAACAGATGTCAGTTTCTATGCTGAGAGAAGTGGGATGGACTAAGATGCACTGCTTTTCTAAAAGTTACTGAGCAGCTGCTACGGTTGTTGTTCTTCTCAAGTTGCTTTGTGGAACACATGTTTACTCGTGTTGAAAGAATAATTATGATATGCTATTCCTAGAAGTCTTTAGAAATGAAATAATCTCAGTATGTGCTGTGACTCAAGGGAGATCAAACACTTGTGCTATGCAAAGCCTTATTAGCACAAATCCAAGGCTCTCCAAGGATTTGTGTCAGAGTCACAAAAAAAGGGTCAACCATATACTCCACATCTGAGACCAAAACACAGAATTAGGGCACGTGCTTAATGATCTTTTTGTGTTAAACAGGTCAAACATCTCAAGCCTGCCACCCATTCAGCTCTGGTTAGCCTGAGTCTGATTTATAATACTCCAACAGTCGTTTTTCCAGCTGGATTTTCACACCAGACTGTGTCTGATCTTTGGAGACGACAAACAAAGATCCAGAGAGATTAGCAACGCACCACAGCCGGGATTAACCAATTTAACCAATACCACAATGTGCAACACAATGCTAGTATGGATTGGCCCAGACTATGACTTGCAAACAAAATGCTAGCATGCTTAAGACCAGCTTCCTCCCATATAGTTACAACCATTAGACACGCAAGAGAACCATTAAATAAATGCAAGCTAGTAGGTTGCCACTCATCACTATATAATCGAGAGAAAGGTGCTCACTATTGTGGATGCAGCAGAACTGAATTTCAATCCCATGGGGCACACAATCCAGGGTTGGAACAGACCAAAGTTTATCAACATAAAATGCTTTAATTCCCAGGCCGAGAAAGCCCACCACCCTACACCAGTAAGAGTCCTTGTGCAAAACTCCTAATGCTACATTCACCTACAACACGAGGTAAACGTAAGTCACTCTGGGTGAGTGTGTAACCACAATGTGGTAACAGTAAGGTCAATTACTTAAATTACCGGGATTTGATCCATTAGAGCCGGGCGCTATTCTGCAGTCAACCTTGCCTCCTGTAATACAAGAATAATAAGAATTTAGCTTTTTTATGCCACGACTCACTCAATATGACAATAGCAAAGGAAGTAACAATGTAAAAAACAAAGTTGCAATTTGAGTTCTTGTCTTTAAGGTTGGATTTAAAAAGGACAGGATATTTCAACTTAATATAATATTACAATTAAGTGCAAAGTGCAAAACTGAAGTAAGTAAATGAACTATGGCAATGGCAATTAGAATTAAAACTAGCATGACAAAGGCCCAGATATAACAGGTTTATCTTTTTAATACATTAATTTTATACACATATATTTATTTATTTATGTATTTATTTATTTATTCCACTATTTTTAATTTAGTACATAAATAGACAAGACAAACTAAATAAGAAACTGTAGAAATTCTGAAATTAAAAGATTCCGTAAATTCATATTCTGTTCCAACATAAAAAACATATTTACATTTACCATTATTTTATCTGTAGAGGTTTACAAAAAGAAGATATGTGATATAACCGATTACTGTGCATGTCCTTATTCTAATAGTTAGATAAAAAATGCAAATAAATAAATAAACAAATACACTCATAATTCAAATACACAAAACTGGGTATATTAAGTGTTGAGACCTCACTAAGCTCAGTTTCCTCAAATAAAGCAGAGAAAAACCTCAATTACATCCAGGCCTTCTGTCTAAAAAAGTGGCGCTTGCGCAGGAGTATGTGTATGTGTGCATGTGTGTATGAATGAGAGCACTCAGCGGGATTAATGGGTGTGCTGGGTTTGACTGTGCTTATCCAATCACAGTAATTGGGTTAATTATGCTGGTTTAGAGCTTCCAGACTCATGCCCACAGAAACCACATTAGGTTCATCACAAATACCTCACACACACTCACACACACACACCAAGGGGCTGGAAAATATGAGGATATTGATTCTTTTCATCCAGACGGCCGTTATGATGAGGGAGTTTAGCTACTTCAAGGTGTAGTAAGTGCTGACACATGCATTCAGTCGCACACACATTCAGCTTGTATAACCTCCATAAACGGTGACTTTCTGGAGCTGCTGGAGCTACACATGAGAGGCGTTTTCCTACAGCAAAATACAGACAATAATGTCTTTCTGAAAAAGCCAGCTCAGAGATCTTTTTTTTTCCTTATAGTGGAAGATACTGTTAGATTTAGCCTCACGCTGAGCAGACATATTAAGCAAATCTACCTATATATTATTCCATGTATTTTTTTTTCGATGGTGCTACAGTCCTACAGTGTTTGTGTGTGTCCTCCAAGGTGTTGGGGTCAAATACACTGTTTTTCAGGGCATCATAATGTTTGGGACATTGCAATAGTAGGACATATGAGAAATGATCTCCAGCATGCAGTGACTGCTTCATAGACATGACCAGGTGCTGAGGATCTTCTCTGGTGATGTTTTGCAAAGCCTCTAATGCAGCCTTCAGCTCTCTTAAGTTTTCTCTTCAGCATATGGACGCATGCTCAACTGAATTTAAATTAGGTGACTTTCCATTTTTTACTTTGAAAAAACACCGGTGTTGCAGTATGTTTGGAATTACTTACTGACTTACTGGAACTGTGACCTCTGCTCAGTCACACTGCACCCACAGACTCACTCCTTATCCAGTATCTTTATGTAAATAGTAATGTAAATGTTCCAGATTATATATTAAACCTGTATATTTTAAACAGTGAAATGATGTACATAGAGAGTTTATATAGTATGTGTGCATAGTGTGTGTGTACAATAATTGTATAGTGCAAGTTAGTATAAATATTCTGTATTTCCGTTTTGTAAATATCTGTGTTTCTATAGTAAGGGACTATGCCCCTATGTTTTTCACTCACCTTACACCTGTAAATGTGATTGGATCTGACTGTCTTGCTATAAGATGAAATGGAACTGAGGCAGATAAGATGTTCCTATACACCTCAGAATTCATTGTGCTGCTGCTTTCAGCAGTTACACCATCAATGAAGATAAGCAGCCAGTAGCTGTGGCAGTCATACATGCTTAAGCAATGATCCCACCACCATCAGACCACACTTTGCTCTTGACCTCACTCTGATACAGGTTTATCTTAGCCTCATCTGCCCAGAAGACCTTTTGCCAGAATTCTGCAGCTCCTTAAAGTACTTCTCTGCTAACTGCTAATCCTGCCAGTCTGTTTTTGTGGCACTGCTCTAGCCCTTTATTGTGCTCATTTTCAGACCACAGAGCCAATCTGGTGTGCTGAGAATGGTCCACCACCCAAATAATATCAGAGTGCCTGATGATGGATGGGCTAGAGGGGGCCAGATAAACTGCACAGCAACAGACAAACTACAACATAGTGATTGGAAGTACAAGGCAGGGGTTTCTAATAAAGTGGCCAGTGAGTGAAGGCACAAGGTACAGGTTTCCCATAAAGTGGCCAGTTCCCACACACTAGCTAGACTTCCACCTATTGCACAGTGAGAGATATGGCATGTGTTGTACTTGAACATGTAAATGAAAGACTACTGCAT
The DNA here is from genome assembly GCF_030463535.1 of Salminus brasiliensis. NCBI lineage: Eukaryota > Metazoa > Chordata > Actinopteri > Characiformes > Bryconidae > Salminus > Salminus brasiliensis. The sequence goes on along the minus strand of NC_132901.1, from coordinate 14,486,144 downwards.
TCCATACTGATAAGATTAGCAAACAGGTGTCCTGTATATGAAGCCCCCACAGAGACACTAATCCCCCCCAGATTAAAGAAAAAGTGTGTGTCTCTTTATGTCATATGAAGGTGACTAGAATTAGCTTTGTGACGATTCCCATTTGCCTCCCCAGCTTTTGCTTTGGCGCGAACAGAGTTTGAGCCCTCCTTCTGTGGACACTGGTACAGGAAAAAGCATGGTCATGAGCAACCAATATCCCCATAGGGCTTTCACTAGTGGGCTGGGTGTATGTACAGTCACTTCCATGTACTGTTCTTGTTCAACTAGGCCAAGCAAAATACTTTTTGACATTCTAGGACCCCCCCCCAACCCCTCAATTGCTTATAGATACCACCCATTAATAACGTTTTAGATATAGGTCTCATTGCTACTGTCTAGAAACAATCTTAAGGCCCTGAACATGTTTTGTCTGGTCGACTATATTTGGGATAAAAGGGGGTTAACTGGGGGTCTTTTCACTGAGCTATGCCTTTAAATATTGCAAGGGCTTATAGGCTGCAGTACTCCTATAAGTGTTATTTAAAAATGCAGCATGAGTTTTAGAAGCTTTCAAACATGTGTATCAGTTCCAGACCCAGAGTTTTTTTGTTTTTTTACGCTGATGTTTTTATAAAACGTGTTTAAGCAGTTACGCAACTGCTTCATGGCACAAATTGTGAAAACACTGAAAACAATGAGTCCTTGGCTAAAGTCATCTTACAGTGTTCAGACTTCGCTGCAAGGAGCTGAAACAGGGCTCCAGTCTTCATCACCAACGTCCCATCAGAGAAACAGTGACTGCATGTTGTGTCCAATGATTATATGTACCATATGTCTCTTACAGTAGATGCAGTTAGTGGTTGAGCTCCTCTGTGATTGTAGCCTCTCACTCTCCTTCATACATTTGCTGTAGACGGTTGTTACACTGGAGGCTCTCGAGGGGAACTGGAGCTCCACTGCGCTGCTATTTTTGTTACTTTGCTACTGGTTGATTTAGCCATAGGCTTCCAATTTAGCACTGCCTAGTGCAGTTTGCAGAAGGTGCAAAAAGTCTAAACATGCGCATACACACACACACACACACACACACACACACACACACACACAGATTCTTTTCTGTTAATAAGCATTTCAAAGTAGAAGTATGGTATCGATTACTGTGTTTGTGCTGCGTGTGTGCGGGATGTGTTCCCTTTGTGAATAATTCTGGGAGTGACTCCAGCTTTACACCCCAAGAACAAGAGGGTGTGTCCCTCAGCAAGCAAGAAAGCGAGCAAGCGAGAGAATAGAGCAAGGTTAAGTTGAATAAAGTGGAATAAAATAAAGTAAGTTTTATAAATAAAAAAAAACTTACAGGGTCAGTCATGCTACTGACTATGGAACCCACAGCCCTGCGGTACTTTTATGGTACCAATGACATTTTTAACTAAACGAGTGTGATGTAGGAGTTTGAAATTGTAAAACACAGTCAATGTGGAAGGCAAGCTGCAAAAACATAAATCATAATAATAATGAATTAATGAATAAAATCAGGGCAACTTATAACGTGTATTCAATTATTATCATTTAACTTTTTTTAAAGTTCTGTTTGGAAATTATTTTTACATTTATATGCATCTGCTATTCAGCCTACAGGTGTTTAACCTCGCACATTCAGCCTACGACATCTTAGCCTCACCCATTCAGCAGACAGCAGGTTAGCCCTGCCCGTTCAACTCTGGGAAAGAAAATAAAGAAAAATGCAAAATGGGGCCCCTCATTAAATTCAGTTATAATCCATATGCAGGTTATTAATGGTCATGCTCCTTCATTAGTCTGCTGTCCTTTACATCATTCCCTACACTACACACACTTCCAGCACCTAACAACCTTTGGTTCGCTGTCAAAAGAAGGCATAGGGGAAACATAATGCTTAAGAATGAATGTGTCTTAATGGTGTCGATACTGAAATACTTCTCCCTGTAGCTCACAGAGTGATGCTGGCCCTCACATTCCATCAGCAACATGTGGCATCTCTCACTTTTTCACATACACACACACACACTAGTCTCGGTTCTGCTGACTCTGAGATGAACAGTGATGTAAAGTCTGCTGTCAGGATCTACTGAAATATTTACATAGGGCTAGATCACACACTATTAATACCCTCCAGCACAGCTGGTCTGAGATCAGTCTTACAGTTTTACATTATGAAGATTTTAAGCTCTTACCAGCAAAGCATTACTCGCACTACGCCAATTTCCATACACACAAACAATAGTCACTGCAATGTAGAAGAATCTGTTAGAATGACTGTGTGAATCAGACAACCCTCAAAACCCTCGTAAAGGCTGAAATTGGTAAGGTGTAATAGGGAGGTGTGTAATTTAAAAAATATAAGGTTTAAACTCACAGTAGGAGATCAAATTCATGTGCTTCACAACTCCTAAGACGCACAAACACGCACATACATGCAAATGCAAGCACAGTGCAGCCTAATTTACATCCCCTGGAAAACAGAACCTGATATGAGGAAGTTTTTTTTTAGTCCTAAGGGCTGTGTGCGTGGGGGGGGTGTGGGGGGGGATGAAGTGACACGGTAACTGTAACCATGGAAACATCAACAATCAGCTTCCAAGAGAGAGCAGCTATGAAACCCCAGAAGAATAAGACCGAACACACAGACACACACACACAGACACACACACACAGACACACACACACAATGACACACACACACAATGACACACACACACAATGACACACACACACAATGACACACACACAATGACACACACAGTGAAGTACAGATGATGAGGGATGACATCAAAGTTCACATGTTTGGCTTGTTACAGTGTCACAATTTCATAGCTGGGTTGGGCAATATAGAAAAATATAATCACCACTGGCAGACGGAAAAAAAAAAACTAGTAGTGCCAGAATTTCAAAATAAAAGCGTCTCCTATCTGTTCAAACTAAACGGTAAATAAACAAGAACAACAATGTCCACAAAATATTCCATTTACATCCTAAAGGTTCATGTTATTTATAGCTAAAAGCCTTGAGCGGATTTAAAACGGTGAATTTTCTAAAAAAGACTCGGATCTCTACAGCACAGTGCAATTTAGCAAGTCTTGACCCCAAGACTTGGGCTAGGCTTTACTTAGCCTAGTAAGAGTTACTTAGCCTTAAGTAAGACTAAGCTCCAGCAAATCAAAAGCAAAACATGAGGCAAAACACGGGTTATGGAAAGCGGTAACTTTGTGGTGAGATGTTCTAGAGCCGCCACAGGAAAGATGTACCGAGAACAGATTTCTCAGAGATTTCACTGAGTGCCTCCTAATGGAATAACGTTGGTGCCCCACGGGCCATACCAGAGGGGAACGACGACTCCGGCGAATGGTGCAGAGCAATTGGCGCGCCACTGTGGAGCAGTTAACCTCTATAATAAACACCTTCCCTCACCTAATACAGTCCATACCACAAGGACTCGCTAGTGTCATTCAAAACAAGGGCGGTTATTCCCACTATTAGGTACTGTGACATGACCGTCGCACTGTACAGGACTTGCGCTTACTATTCCTGCAGAATAGAATTAAACACAGGATACAGGAGTGTATAGGAGAACTGCATCGCAGTCCCATCTAAGAGATTACCTAACACAGTAACAGTAGTAATAGAGGCCAAAAACACACTGAGGCACTGAGGAAAAAAAAGTATAGGAGGAATTTAGGGCTGGACCCGAATATTCGCTCCACCTTGGTAGAGGTTACATTCTATTTAATTAATATTTTATTTTTAAGTGTGCCACGCTGCTACCACATTATATGTGCTATTATGTAAAATTTATTACAATTATTTAATTCCATATTTAAGGTATTTATTTTTAATTAAAGTGTTCTCATTGTGTGCGTGCTTATAAAAATATATTATATGTAGTGTTTTGGTATTTAAAATATTTTGTTCAATTTTCTATATTTTGTAATTTGCATTTAAGATATTTAATTAGTGTTTTTTGTGATTGTGTTTCATATTATCGTATGTAATAATTATTTTTATTTGAAGTGTTCAAGGACTTTTAAAGTCTCCTCCGCTGCTACAATAGGTGCTACTCCTGTTCCAATGTTACTTTTTTTAACAGTTGCTATTTTTTTCGTTTGTTTGGGAGAATTTCCCCACTGTGGGACTAATAAAGGATTATCTTATCTTTTCTTATCTTATCTTCTCTGTAATCAATAAAAATGTAATACTAATTTAATATTAAAAAGTTTGTTCCTTACAGAATGTTTTGCAATTTTTTTAAAGGTTAAATAATGAAAGTTAATGTACTTCGTTTCTACATAAGGTCATGCTTTTCTTTTTTTGTTTACATTTTGTCACTACCTTCTATTCCCTGCAGTTTATTTTATTTTTTGTACTTGTAACCTGTTTTTATCTTTTTAATGTGTTTGTAACCAAAAATAATAATAATAATACAAAAAAAGGCATTGAATATTCGCTATCAATCAGTATATATATATAACTTCAGCAAATATAATATTCGGGCCAGCCCCAGAGGAAGTATAGAGGAGGAAAAGAATCACCCCCCTTCATCAGTGTGTGGCTGAATTAAGACCATGGCGCCTTTGGAAAGCTGGTGACTAAGGCTGTACCAGGCCCCACTAGAGGATTAAGGAAGAATCCGTGAGGAGCAGAGATATAATAGAGGAGCAAAAGAGGAATAAAAGAGGAGGAATATGGAAAGATTGAAGAAGGAATAAAGCATGTTGGTCTAATACAGGAGGGAAATGGGAAGAAAAAAGGAAATTGGATAAGGAATAGGGAAGGGTTTACAGCTTCCTGCATGTGAGTGTGTGTGTGTGTGTGCGCATAGTGTAGACCTGCTCTACAATGCTCAGCTGGGCGGTGTGTTTACAGAGGTATAAAGATAAAGGGTGTGTGTGTGTGTGTGTGTGTGTGTGTGTGTACACTCATTCCAGAAAAAGAAGAAAGGTGACCTAGTGTTAGAAACACGAGAGACAGCGAGAGAGAGAAATAAGAGCTCATGTTTATGGTGAATGCGCATCACAGCAGCAGTATTCATCTCTTTAACACAGTGCTGTTAGAGACCACCAACACACACACACACTTACAGCACTACATCATTTCCATACAGTGCAGACAGAGCGGCGAGTGCGTGTGTGAAGTAAGTCTCAGAGCAGATAGTGTGTGTAATCTCTCAGCAATCTGAACCTCCACCCAAACACACCCGGCATTAACCTGAGGGGACGTCCCACAGGGGCTCTGAGAGAGAGAAAGAGAGAGAGGACAAAACAACAGACAGACAGAGAAAGAGAGAGAGACAGATAGACTGAGTTTCAGTGTCCCAACTGAGTACTACACATTAATACTATTATACTAATACTAATTAATACTAAGGTATATAATATATGCTAATCTTAATAGTGTGGGTTTGGAAGGTTACTACACCACATATTAACATACTAACATGTTCTGTACTAACAGCAAGTGGTGAAGCTAGGCAAAGTTCCTCTGCCGCACTTGCAGCACTTGCTAGCTTGGCCTTAAGGTGCCATTCAATAATCAGTGCAGATTACTGTCCGATCTGGATATTGTTCTGCCAACAAAACCGCTGAATTAAAATCAGACAGTGTTTACACTCGGAGAAAGCAGGGCATATCTGGGGTCAAACAATACATTGTTCTGCCAAACCAACTAGCTAATATTAAGGCTCCTCGGACCAATCTGTGCAGACATTTAAAAGACTTACAGTTCTGCAGGTAATATTGGTCAATATTCTGGCTCAATGCACCAATCAATGCTGACTAGAGGTTAACTGAAATATAATTTTGCTGCCACAGATTAACCCCCCAAACAAACACTCAACAAAAACTATATTTATATGATATGTATTTAATGTATTACATAATTAGATACTGAACAAGTGCTTTTAATGTGAAAAGAATTGAAAGATATTTTAGTAGCACTGTGCCAGCCTTTAGAGCACATCTGAAACTACAATAAGGAACACAGTTGACCATTGAAAATGTATATAGTCCAGTCCAGTCCATTTCTTAAATATTTAAAATTATATCAACAATATAATAATATCTATCGATCTATTATCAGAATATTTTCACTTCTTCAAATCAGTATCAGACTCTACATTTCCATATTAGTCCGTTTATAGAGCAGATATCAGATCAGAAAGGCACGGAGCTCACTTGTAGGCAGAGTGTGAGATAAAGCACTGTGTTTCACCATGAAAGAAGACAAGCTGGCTGTTCCACGATGCACTACACCTCTGGTATTTGTCATAGACATGCCATCAGCCGAAGCATCTCAGGACTTCATAAAATGTCTATGACATAATAACAGAGACGTCCATCTGTCTGGTAAAAAGAAACACAACCTGCCTGTTTTTAACGTAATTAAATAGTCTAAAACACAACAACACAATTCATTTATTTATAAATGTAAAAAGTTTTAAACAGTTACAGACGAAGGCACTGCAAAACCTCTTAGGAGTACCAACCTACATTTTTTTTTGTTGCAGGTTGTTTATATACTAACTCATAATTCATTTCTATAAAACCATTTTCCAACATCCCTTAGAATTAAACCAATCTCAGCAACCTGAGCAACAAAGAAAAATGCTATTTCCACCATTTATTAAAATAACTGTTCATTAATCGGAATCGAGGTAAAATGTTCAGTTAATCATGATGTTGATTTGAGGTCATATCATCCAGTGCCAATGTAATGTGTTGTCTTCGGTCATATAACAAAAATAGTGAATTCAAAACTGCAGCTTATTTTTCATATACGAACTGTGTAGACTGGGGACTGGACTGTACACTATCCGAAGTTGGTTTCCCATGATATGGTCTGTTTAATAAAATAAATTACAATAAAGTTCAGTCCAACTTTGATTTATTATAAGCAGACAATGGACCTGTATTGCAGAAATCCTCTACAAATTAATTTCATAAATAAATTAAACAACAAAAAAAAATAATCAAAATGAACACAATAAAGAAAGCTTTATCTTTGTCCTCACTGATGGAAGGCCAGCCGCTACTATCTCTAAGGACAAAGATAAAGCTTTAGAGGATGCAACACATTCAGTTCAGAGCAAACACCATCACAAAGACCAACAACAGATGTACCTGTAACACAACATTTAACCCTCAAGTGGACTGCCATGTATAAGACATTCCTATTATCACTTCATTACTTTATAACTTAACATTTGTAGTTACATATTTGTTTTGTCAGAAGACAACTGCTATGCTTACTATTTCATTGCAATCGTATGCTAAAATTCCACAAATTTATAATATAACCGTAGGACTATAACAATTAGTTAAACTGGCCATTAACAAGGTTCACAATAAAAAATAAAATCAGCTCACAATTTGTTCACAAACAAAATTGCTCTATAATGCCTTATAATGTTTATTCACTATATAGACAAAAGTATTGGGACACCCACTCATTCATTGTTTCTTCCAAAATCAAGGCTATTAAACAGAGTTTAACCTGCTTTTGTTGGAGTAACTGTTTCCATTGTCTTTCTATTAGATTTTGAAGCATTGCTGTGAGGGTTTGTTTGCATTCAACGACGTGAGCATTAATGATCAGAACCCCACCTCATCCTCAAATCCCCAACTCATCCCAAAAGTATGGATGGAGCACCATCATTCCAGAGAACACAGTTCCAGTAATGCACGGCTTAATACTGGGGGGCTCTATACCGCCCTCTAGCCCACATCTGTCATTAGCAGATTCATATTTATCTGTTTGTATGTTCAGAGTCTTATTCTATTGCCAATACCTATCTACAGAGATTAGACAAGCTGCGTGTGTGTGTGCGCGTGTGTGTGTGCAACTGTACATCTCTGTCAGCAATGGGCGACACGCCAGCAGCTGACTGGAATCACTAGAAGGGGTGTCCAAAAACACTTATAGACATATAGTGGATGATCCACACACTCACAATGACAGATTGTAATACGCTACAGGAAGTCTAGGGGGCGGTATGGTATATATTGTTATATTTAAATTGTAATACTGTAATACATTACAGAAAGTACAGTACCTTTTTAAAATTTAGTAATGCCACAATTCCTGAAGGGTTATTTTTGGAGAGACAAGGTTTTTGCATGACAGTGAATATATATAAAGTTTGTTTGTGAGTATACAATCATATGTTACAATAAGTAAACATGCTTAAATATATATATTTTTATATTTCTATTTTTTATATAGTTATTTATTTGAATTTAATGTTTGTTTTTCAAAAATATGAAATGTTATGGCACATTTTATGTTATGTTCATTTCTTCCTATATGTTAACTTCAGCAAATAAATTATAATTGTACTTTAATATCCAGGAAAATGCTGTTTTTACTTTTTTTGTGCCACTGACAAAGTACTCGATATTCAACAAACTTTCATACATACAAACATGCGTACATTTGAGAAAGGAAATGAGAATGATCATTTGAAAACCATCTGAAAACCAGTGCAACAAGTAACTAAGCTGCTCTACACTTCCAGCTTCTCCACAAACAGGGACTGGAAGGCCAAGACTGGGCGAGGGCAAGTTGTATGTGTGTGTTCGTGGTTAGCTCACACAGCACACCTTCGCGTTCAATAATGCAACCCGGCTGTGCTAACCCAACCCTGCGGGATTTTAAATAAAAGATGGCACAGGTGTTAAATATAGATGGCTCTCTTTCTGAATGTGATCAGATTGTAGTAACCTGACACAGATACAGACCTGCAGGTCTCAGGTCCTTTTCTCTGGACCAGCTGCTTTCGTGGTTTTGAGGGCTAAGCTTCTGTGTCAGCATAATCGTACAGGGCAATTCTGCCACTACTTCTGATGTTTTGACATAATCAAATGGTTAGGATGTAAACATGGTTGTTCAGAGGAGTTTGGTGTGTCTGTCTGGCGGTGAACGGGACGGGACGAGACCTCTGAAGAGTTGAAGGACGGTAAAAGCTCTAAATTCCTTTAAAGCCTGTTCATGATGGAGGGGGACCTGCAGGATATTGTGAGGTCCCTGACAGTCCCCCAAATAAAACATACTGTTTCAGACTTGCCACTATTGACCCCCCCCCCCCCCCCCACACACACACACACACACACACACACACACACCTTGATTTCCACTAGCAAATAAAACTGTATAATCAGACAAAGACCAGATAAACATACATGACAAGCAAGGAAATATATGAAGATAAGAATATAGGGTAGAACAATATGATATAATTACCAAAACATAAACATCTCCAGTGTGTAGTTCCTCCCACCTACATACTGGAGGGGCACATGCGTCATCAGAAGGAGGGCCTAGGCTTTAAACCGGAAACTCTCGCTGTACAGATACTGCGGCACACCTGCGGAGTGTCCCTTTAAAAATATTACCACAGCTTTTACAGCTGCATTCACAGGTGTTTACTGCTATTTAACTGGTTAGCCTTTACTGTCTCTTATTAGATCTTAGATTAAATTAGTCTTGGTATTAATCTTTTATATATATATATATATATATATATATATATATATATATATATATAAAATAAACTAAGAACCTCTCACCTCCCACGTGGCTTTACTTTCTCTGGGTAATATTGAGACATTTTCTTGTGAAATGTCCTTTCTGGACCACAACAAGATGACCCACCTTAAAGTGTCCAGCTGTGACTGCAACCCAGTATAAACACACACACGTCTCCTCTGTGGGCTAAATCTTAGCTTAGAGTTATTTACTGACAACTTTGAAGGACTTTAAAAGGTATAGAGAGGTACTGTATAAAATCTTTAGTGAAAAAATCAAACTATTTCTCTTAATTTACCCGGTTTTACTGAGTAACCCCGCCAACATCCATGCTGAGATACATGTACAGCTTTACAAATGGACGAACGACAAAAACAACACCACCTGCAGCAGCTGCGGCAGCAGCGGTAGCAGCTCAGTCAGGCTAAAAGGTAAAACTCACCTTTACAGGTAAGACTCCGCCAGGTGCTGCAGGTAAAGGTGTGTCTCGTTTTCTGAATGAACAGCCAGAACTCTCCATTCCCTCTAAACTACTCTTCAACGCACTTTCCTCTCCTTTAGGCCCGTGAAACTGCCTTAGGTCGCTGCGCTAATTTCCATTTCAACACGCAGCGAGGGACTCGTTCTGTCGCCTGAGCGACGACTGGCAGCTCCTCAAGCCCCGCCCCTCGCCATTACGCCTCCAATAAACCACGCCTTCAAACCGAAAAGGAAGAGCCCGATATACCAAACCTGAACTCTGTCTGACTCCACCAGTCCACACTGTCCACCAATCCACCAGTCTGTACAGTTCACCTGTCCATATAGCCCATACAGTCCACCAGTCCACACTGTCCACCAATCCACCAGTCTGTACAGTTCACCTGTCCATATAGCCCATACAGTCCACCAGTCCACACTGTCCACCAATCCACCAGTCTGTACAGTTCACCTGTCCATATAGCCCATACAGTCCACCAGTCCACACTGTCCACCAATCCACCAGTCTGTACAGTTCACCTGTCCATATGGCCCATACAGTCCACCAGTCCACACTGTTCACCAATCCACCAGTCTGTACAGTTCACCTGTCCATATAGCCCATACAGTCCACCAGTCCACACTGTCCACCAATCCACCAGTCTGTACAGTTCACCTGTCCATATGGCCCATACAGTCCACCAGTCCACACTGTTCACCAATCCACCAGTCTGTACAGTTCACCTGTCCATATAGCCCATACAGTCCACCAGTCCACACTGTCCACCAATCCACCAGTCTGTACAGTTCACCTGTCCATATGGCCCATACAGTCCACCAGTCCACACTGTCCACCAATCCACCAGTCTGTACAGTTCACCTGTCCATATGGCCCATACAGTCCACCAGTCCACACTGTTCACCAATCCACCAGTCTGTACAGTTCACCTGTCCATATAGCCCATACAGTCCACCAGTCCACACTGTCCACCAATCCACCAGTCTGTACAGTTCACCTGTCCATATAGCCCATACAGTCCACCAGTCCACACTGTCCACCAATCCACCAGTCTGTACAGTTCACCTGTCCATATGGCCCATACAGTCCACCAGTCCACACTGTCCACACAGTCCACCAGTCTGTACAGTTCACCTGTCCATATAGCCCATACAGTCCACCAGTCCACACTGTCCACACAACCCACCAATACACTTGTCTTTATAGTCCACCAGTCCACACTGTCCACCAATCCACCAGTCTATACAGTTCACCTGTCCATATAGCCCATACAGTCCACCAATCCACACTGTCCACCAATCCACCAGTCTGTACAGTTCACCTGTCCATATAGCCCATACAGTCCACCAGTCCACACTGTCCACCAATCCACCAGTCTGTACAGTTCACCTGTCCATATGGCCCATACAGTCCACCAGTCCACACTGTTCACCAATCCACCAGTCTGTACAGTTCACCTGTCCATATAGCCCATACAGTCCACCAGTCCACACTGTCCACCAATCCACCAGTCTGTACAGTTCACCTGTCCATATGGCCCATACAGTCCACCAGTCCACACTGTCCACCAATCCACCAGTCTGTACAGTTCACCTGTCCATATGGCCCATACAGTCCACCAGTCCACACTGTTCACCAATCCACCAGTCTGTACAGTTCACCTGTCCATATAGCCCATACAGTCCACCAGTCCACACAGTCCACACAGTCCACCAGTCTGTACAGTTCACCTGTCCATATGGCCCATACAGTCCACCAGTCCACACAGTCCACACAGTCCACCAGTCTGTACAGTTCACCTGTCCATATGGCCCATACAGTCCACCAGTCCACACTGTCCACCAATCCACCAGTCTGTACAGTTCACCTGTCCATATAGCCCATACAGTCCACCAGTCCACACTGTCCACCAATCCACCAGTCTGTACAGTTCACCTGTCCATATAGCCCATACAGTCCACCAGTCCACACTGTCCACCAATCCACCAGTCTGTACAGTTCACCTGTCCATATAGCCCATACAGTCCACCAGTCCACACTGTCCACCAATCCACCAGTCTGTACAGTTCACCTGTCCATATAGCCCATACAGTCCACCAGTCCACACTGTCCACCAATCCACCAGTCTGTACAGTTCACCTGTCCATATAGCCCATACAGTCCACCAGTCCACACTGTCCACCAATCCACCAGTCTGTACAGTTCACCTGTCCATATGGCCCATACAGTCCACCAGTCCACACAGTACACCAGTCCACCTGTCTATACAGTTCACACAGTCCACACAGCCCACCAATACACTTGTCTATACAGTTCACCAGTCCACACAGTACACAAGTCCACCTGTCTATACAGTCCACCAGTTCACACGGTCCACAAAGCCCACCAATACACTTGTCTATACAGTTCACCAGTCCACCAGTACACCAATCCACCAGTCCATGCAGTTCACCAGTCCATATGGCCCATACAGTCCCCTAGTCCATACAGTTTACCAGTCCATATAGCCCATACAGTCCCCTAGTCCATATAGTTTACCAGTCCATACAGTCCATACAGTCCACCAGTCCATGTAGTCCATATAGCCCACACAGTCCACTAGTCCATGTAGTCCATATAGCCCACACAGTCCACCAGTCCATGTAGTCCATATAGCCCACACAGTCCACCAGTCCATGTAGTCCATATAGCCCACACAGTCCACTAGTCCATGTAGTCCATATAGCCCACACAGTCCACCAGTCCATGTAGTCCATATAGCCCACACAGTCCACTAGTCCATGTAGTCCATATAGCCCACACAGTACCACCAGTCCATGTAGTCCATATAGCCCACACAGTCCACCAGTCCATGTAGTCCATATAGCCCACACAGTCCACTAGTCCATGTAGTCCATATAGCCCACACAGTCCACTAGTCCATGTAGTCCATATAGCCCACACAGTCCACCAGTCCATGTAGTCCATATAGCCCACACAGTCCACCAGTCCATGTAGTCCATGTAGTCCATGTAGTCCAGGTAGTCCACACAGTCCTCCAGTCCACAAAGTCCACCAGTCCACACAGTCCACCAGTCCACACAGTCCACCAGTCCATAGAGTTTACCAGTCAATAGAGTTCACCAGTCCAAATAGTCTATTTATGGACACTAAGCTGCACAAAAATCAACGTATTTACATGTATCTGCCTATTCAGCTCAACCCATTATGCTGAGGTTTCAGGCCAGACTGATGAAGTTGCTTTAGCCAATCAGAATAGATCTTATTTACATACAGATATCAGTCTTAAAGGGACAGTAACAGAAACAGCCAGTTTCGCTTTAGGGTCAGCTTGTTTTACTGTATTTAGCCTTAATGTCTTCAAATTAATCAAATACATTTCAAAAGCCTATTTTTTTGGTTTGATAATGTTCTTCTGATCTTGTTTTACATGTGCTCGTAGAGCGCCTATTAATTAATAAAATAAAATAATAATTTAAGTAAAATATGATATAGCTCCTAACACTCGCACTCTTTGATTTGATTTGATCTTTAGCTGTTTGATCTCTAGGGTATTTTCAACAACATTTTATTGATCAATAGCGCCATCCTGTGGAGGAAGGGTGCTACTCTGCCACATAAGCACCTCAACTGTTCACTCTGTCACTGGCTCTGACAGCAGAGGTCTGCCCTTTTTCCCCTCAGTCTAATTCACTTACTGACCTCCTCAACAACACAGGATGATATTCTTCCTCACTGTTACAGTAAAGCTGAAACCTACTAAATGGATTGATGAATAGATTCATGAACAGATTTATTTGTTAAAGATATTTTAATAGATATTTTACAAAAACTGTAGAAACACAGTATAGTTAAATTATACAGAAGAGGCCTTTCTATAACATCTACTTCTACATGGGGTGTTCTGACATTATCAGGGTGGTTCCAAAACACACAGAGTGAAAACATCACACTGTTTATGGTAGCTGGTTTCGGATGGTTTGATGATCAAGGGGGTTGAAAAGCTGGTCAACAACGCAAAAGAATACTTTATGCTCTGGGCCCACATACTCTGCCCAGATACTCTTATGGCATTTTAGAGCCCCTGTCAGTTACAGGCCCTTAGAATTGCTCTAACTCTAGTTAAACTGATTAACTAGCTTTGCTTTTGATCAACATAACATATGTTTTTATATAAGTTTAATAGTGAAGTCCAGAAAGGCGCCCAGCATGACCAATCTGACCTAAGCTAGTCGGCAAACTGGTCATACTGGCTGTCATGCCATAGTTATGCTGGTTGATCTGCTCGACTACCATGGTCCGCAAGCTTGGTCACACTGGTTGGCGTCACCGACCACCTTGGTCATGCTGGTCATGCTAGTCAGTAAGCTTGAATATTTATTTTCTCAAGCATTAAGCTTGAAAAAAATCTTATGGCTCTAATGTACTAATGTAAAGTTTTATTTTTAACATATATATATATAGTTCTATTTATTCATCTCATACAGAGCAGGTAGATATTTTTAATTCATTAGTTAATTCACTTATTTATTTATTTATTCATTAGGTCTTATACCTAAAAGCATCTCACTGCTGCTCCACAGCGCCCCCTTTTGGACCCTGTCATAAAGGGCTCCTCACTGCTGCTCCACAGCGCCCTCTTTTGGACCCTGTCATAAAGGGCTCCTCACTGCTGCTCCACAGCGCCCTCTTTTGGACCCTGTCATAAAGGACTCCTCACTGCTGCTCCACAGCGCCCCCTTTTGGACCCTATCATAAAGGGCTCCTCACTGCTGCTCCACAGCGCCCTCTTTTGGACCCTGTCATAAAGGGCTCCTCACTGCTGCTCCACAGCGCCCCCTTTTGGACCCTGTCATAAAGGGCTCCTCACTGCTGCTCTCACTCATTCATCGCCCTCACTCTGGGCTGGACGGGACAGCAGAGCCGGGTAGATCCCCCCTCAGCAGTAACCATGAGAGAAAGTGAGACAACAGTTGTTTAGACAGTTGCTCAGGTTCTTTAACGTGATAAGCTAAGAGGCACACTCAGACCTTCCACACTTTTACTGAAGCTCTCCAGAGTTCCTGCTGTTCAAATTGGAGGGTCTGATGGCTGAAGGGAAAAGAGAGGAAGACACTGAAGGGCTGCCGGGTGGGAGAGTTCTTTTAAGGAGCCGAAGCGCAACAGGTAACACCACTGTTATCAAGTACTGCTTTTGCTTCTCTAACTAAGTCACAACAGTGCAGGGGGGCATTCGGGGGCGAGGTATCCCTTCTGCACTGAGCAGCACTGTGCTCTTACTCCTGCTCTGAGCTCTGATCTGTCTGTTAGTGGTCTGGCTGGATAACTTCAGCTGAGCGTGGAGAAAGATAGATAAATAGATAGATAGATAGATAGATAGATAGATAGATAGATAGATAGATAGATAGATAAATGGATAGATACATAAATAGATAGATAGATAGATAGATAGATAGATAGATAGATAGATAAATGGATAGATACATAAATAGATAGATAGATAGATAGATAGATAGATAAATGGATAGATACATAAATAGATAGATAGATAGATAGATAGATAGATAGATAGATAGACAGACAGACACAGACAGATAGATAGATAGATAGATAAATGGATAGATAGATAAATAGATAGATAGATAGACAGACAGATAAATAAATAGATAGATAGATAAATAGATAGATAGATAGATAAACAGACAGATAGATAGATAGATAGATAGACAGACAGATAGATAAATAGATAGATAGATAAATAGATAGATAGATAAATGGATAGATAGATAGATAGATAGATAGATAGATAGATAGACAGACAGACACAGACAGATAGATAGATAAATAGATAGATAGATAGATAGATAGATAGATAGATAGACAAATATATAAATAGATACACAGATAGAAAGATAGCTAAACAGACAGACAGACAGATAGATAGATAGATAGATAGATAGATTACACAGTGTACCATCATTCTACTCATCAGCAGCAGGGTAAGGACACACACAGGTGATGTCTGAGTGGAGTTTGGGTTTTGAAGGGGGGGGGGAATTCCGCTCCCTGTTTTCAGCGTTGGTGCTGCGTTTGGCTGAGTCAGCAGGGTGTGTGGAAAAAGCAGACCCCCCCACACACTCCACTCCCAATCACCCACACATACAGGGTGTGTTAATGTGCCAGCTGGTCCAAAGTGAGACACCTGTGTGCTTAATACCGGCAACTGTCCCATATCATTTTTCACCAACAAAGACTCCAAGCACAGCTGCTCCTGTGGGAAAACTCCACTCAGTTACAGCAGGAGTTTTACCAAAATCTAATTCCACCTAGTCTGCCTGTCTGGATACTTTTGGACATGTGGAGACAAGTTTGAGGCACATGTGCTGTGGCATGCAGTTAGGGACATGCTAATTGGTGGTTTAATTACTTGATAGCCATATTAGCCTCATAGGTTTGGTGTAAAACTAAATAAGTGTTATAATGACTGATGGATTACATTTGATTGTAAGTAAGGAAACTGGGGGGATTCAAAAAGTCTAACAGGACATTGTAGTTAGGCTAGGAGTGCTCAATTAGCTCATTGTAACAGACAGGGTTATACTGGGCTACATGAGCTTCTCTTTCTCTAACCAGTCCACAAAACACACTTCTGAGAGTATAGATAGGCCGAGTGTAGGAGGCTGAGTTTTGATGGCACAATAACTTTCATGAAATTCTGAAATATGAATATATAATAATAATAATAATATATAACATAGTGTCATGCAGGCCTGACAAGAGACTGACATGCTGACATGATTGCATGTCAGCAACTTCCAGAGCAACCTAATTTCACATGTGAAGCTGCATGTTGACTTCAGCTTAGCTGGCATGTAAATTCGCATCCTTAAAAGTGTTGGGGTGCTACGAAAGTGCTGAAACATCTTAAGGTGCTTTTGAAGGAGCTCCTGGCGGGAGGTTGAGTGATAAGCCTTTTTCCTCATTTGCCATGCCCATTGTCACGTTTTATTCTACAGCAGCTGAGACGATTCAATATCAAGCTCACGTTGAGCTGGAAATAATTACAGTGGTTACAAATCTGTATAAATACAGTAATTTAGGGGGAATTCATTAGAGAGTTGGAGAACTGATCCTAGAGCTGATCCTCTGTATTCATCACTGTTAGGAAAAATGATAATTCCTGAATGGGTGGGGTTAAACTGCCGTAGGCTGAATAGACAGATATACAGTCAGGTATAAATTAGGGTTATAAGTCTCAAACAGGCTGATTATATACAAAAGTTTATAGTTTTGTTCTTTCGCACTAGCTAGTTCTTCCTGTATCAGATGATATTGCCACCACATCTTTTCAAACTAGGAGAACAAGGAGAACACTTACCATCAGCTCTATTGCCACAGCTAACAGATGTGCCGGCCAGCATCACACTGGCTGACTGGGGAGAGGAAAATCCATCCCACTCACCCAGAGAGAGCAAGGCCAATTATTCAATCTGGGACTCCCAGACACTGATGGATTGCCAGGAATCAAACTTGAGTGATCCCCCGATAACAGGACCAACACTATGATGGCTGCACCACTTTGGAGTCCCCCATTTTGGTCACTTATTTTTAAAAAGTCTTCACACTGTATGAACATTTCATGATGATTCGACCAACAGAAATGCTCAAGAGAGCACAGGGGTTGTTTACTGTTACTGTACTGTTGCTTAGTGTCCCACATGAAAATGGTGCCCACCAGGAAATCGCAAGTATGCCAAGTTCAGTTTTATGAACACACCCCAAGCTTGTACCCGACCTGGCTCATAAACAGGTTATCATATCTCTTGATAATTAAGCGTGCTAGAGTAACACACACACACAGCCAATCAGCATAAGCTACACAAGTAGTGAAGATGGTTCTACGTTTATGTGGCTTCCATACAATCTCATCCCGCATTATTTTAAACCCATAAAACTTAAAAGTTAAAAGTTGAGCTACCGACACAAGTGCTGATGATTAAAAACCTGTGTCTGAGAGAGCGAAGTCGAGAGACTGGTGTTGGGAGACGCAGAAAGGCAAAGCGAGACCTGTTCTGTTCCCTGTTACTGGTGTTTGGACTAGTAGCCGGCTATCTAGGCTTAGAGAAGTCAGCTAGCAGGCAAACAGTGGTTTATGCTTTCAATTAGAAGTAGCCTTAAATATAAATATATAGTTAGATATAGTTTTATTGCCCAGCCCTAGACCAGTGCCATGTTTCTTATTCGTTCTGCAGTTTTAAGTGATTCTCTCTGTAAAGGCCTCCATTTTAAGCTTTTTCAGAATAGTACTGAGGCAGCCTGCTAGCCTGCCATCCATATGCTAAAATTTGTCATGGCTAGAATACAGTCCTGTCACAGAGAATATGAAGTCGAGTGAAGTCAAATTTATTTGTATTGCGCTTTTTACAACTGTTGTCGTCACAAAGCAGCTTTACATAATCAGTAATTAGTAAAAGACAGAGACAAAGACCCCCAGTGAGCAAGCCCACGGCAACAATGGCAAGGAAAAACTCCCTCAGAGTTGGAGGAAGAAACCGTGGGAGGAACCAAGACTCACAAGGGGGACCGACCCTCTAATCAGAACTATTTAAACATTATTGATAAAAATTACCAAACTAGATACAACAGATAATTAAGGTGTTAACAATGTTAATAATGGTGATATTAATAGTGGCAGATAGTTACGAGTCCATTTAGGTTTTAACACGGTAATTAAACAGGTAGCAGTGGTAGGAGGGTGTGCCGCTGGTCTGGCATGGGTGGTGGTGGGTGGGGGGGCCTGATGGTCGGACTGGTAGGTGGCAGCTGGTCTGACGCAGGTAGAGGGGACCTCAGCGGACAATCTTCCAGCAGGTCGGGCTGGGTGGCCGTTTACTGGGAGTGCAAACTGCATTATATGGATGGGTCTCGCGCACACACACACACACACACACACACACACACACAAATAAATGGGTAGTTGCACCCCTGATCAAATAAATAAAATTGGGCTACTGACATATCTACAATAAAAGATAGTTTGGATTTGACCTCTTTTACTCCTGTCATTCCACAGTAACTGTCTAGTAAAGAAAGCCCTTCATGAGTTCTTGTTTTCACTCGTGTACCTGTAGATTTAGTTACAGCAGGTTGTGGACAGTATGTTTGGGGTGGAGTGAAACGTGCCTAATCATAAAGAACGTGTGCTAAAGTCGAGGGCAGATGCTTCCTCGCTGATCCAGGACCTGCGACAGTGAGCCCTTCACTGACACAGAGAGAAGCTAGAGACTGAACCCAGAGCAGCAGTGAAACAGCAGTGTGAGCCAGGAGACTGAGTCAGAATGAAGGCCTGCATGGGCAGGATTTAACCACAGTACACACAGTACACACACTCAGTCAGCAGCTTTCACAACCACAAACACACACACACACACACACAAACAGACTGAGACTAGGCTTGGCCTGCAGGATGATGACTGAACGTCTGATTTTTTCACATGCTACATGCTTGCAGGTAGAACATAGGGTATTACTCAACTACCTCCATTAGCCACTCAGTTTAGGTGAGAGTGGGACACGAGGATTGATAATATCATAACAGGAGCCTGCTGAACTGTGCTACTAATGAAGATGCTAACGTTGTTTCCAGTTCCTACTGTCTTACCCCATAGGCAGGGTTATGTAAAACAGGCCAAGGGGTGATGTCATGTCATGTCACCAAAAAAAAGGTTTATCAGGTTTATTAGCAAATTAAACAAGTGTTCCTACATATTTAACACAAAATGCCACTTATAATGATGACTGCAGTCTCAGAACTATTCAACCCCTTCATGAGAAGCATCTTTAGGACTTAGTAGAGCCCCCTTTTGCGGCTAGGACCTGCATAGCCAGACACCAGCTTCTGCCAGCGCTCCTGAGGAATCTTAGCCCATTCCTCATGGACAGTGGCCTCCAATTCCCTAAGGGTGAGATTTTTCATCCTTCAGACATACCGCTGATCCATAGGCCCGAAATAGGTTCAGATTTGGAGCGAATAAACAAATCTGGACCTTTTCAGGCCTATTGATCAGAGGGATGTCTGGAGGAGGAAAAATACAAACCCCCTGTGATACAAAGCCCACAGTGAAGAATGACAATGGCTCTGTGATGTTACTAAAGACGCTTGTCATGAAGGGGTTGAATAACATTAAAAGTGATGCTTTGTGTTGAATGTGGAGACACCACTTCTAGTTTCTATTAGTTTGGATTGATTGGTTTATTGTAAACAGCTGAAAGTTTGTACGTTTTGCTAATAAGCCTATTTTGCAGTGGGGAGGAATAACTTCCCCTGCAACTGTATATGAGTTTTCTTATTGTTTATGTTGAGGGTGTTTGCTGTCCTGTGTAGTATTGTTGGCTCATCAAACTGAATGTATGAAGCTGTTGGAAATAAATGAGTTAAAGGGTAATACAGTTGACTTAAAATGTCTGGGTAATTATATTATCTGAGCACATTAGTGAATCAAAATATATACATTTCAGACAGCATACAAATCTATCCAGCAAGTAGCCAGTAAGTGTGTAGTGAATGTGTAATGACTGCAGGATGAGTGGATAGTGAATGTGTCGTGAGAGCGTAATGAGTGTGGTGTGTGTGTGTTTTAGTGTGTAATGTATATATATATGTGTGTGTGTGTTCTGGTTGAGGAGACATTTGTTGCTGCATGTGTTAAAGCTGCACCATCACTGCTGCTTAATCAGCTGTTGCAGTCACCTACTCAGCAAACACACACACACACACTCTCTCACACACACAACATCTACCTCCAATTAAATCTGTTCTAACGAGAAACTAAACTGAAACTGCATTTATTAACCCTGTCGTGACTAACAGATAACTCTAGGCCACAGTAACCTGTTGGATTGTAGATTTACAGGTTTAATGTAATTTACACAAATTCAGTTTTAATTGTGTACAACTTAAAACAACCCAGTTAATGTGTTAACAGTTAAACCAGTTCATGTGTTAACACAATCTCTTTTCCTGTTTTTTCCATAGTTAATGTAGAACATTTGAATAGATTTATGAACCAAAACATGCATAATTCAAGTTTCCAACCTGTTTTTATCCCTTTTATTGCACCACATTCAGAAAAGCAGTTAACATTCAAGCCCTAAAACTCAAACACTGAACTCAAACACTGCTCTAGACACACACACACACACACACACACACACACACACACACACACACACACAGACAAACTGCTCTAGACTGAATGGGTGGAGCTAAATCTCTGTAGACTGAAGGGGTGGAGCTAAATCTCTGTAGACTGAATTGGTGAAGATAAATATCTGTAGACTAAAAGGGTGGAGCTAAGTTTCTGTAGACTGAATGGGTGGAGCTCAATGTCTGTAAACTGAAGGGGTGGAGCTAAATCTCTGTAGACTGAAGGGGTGGAGCTCCCTTCCATAGGTCTCTATCTTTACAGAGCTTATATATACAGGTCATAATATATATATATATATATATATATATATATATATATATATATATATATATATATTATATATATATATTTGTTTATGTATAACTTTTATATAATATATATTATTTGTATAACTTGTCTTGGTTTTTCATGATATGGGTTAAAATGACCACTCTTGTTCCTCAGGTTCGAGTGTTCAACTATTTATAGTTGTTAAAACACTGGTGCCACCAAAATATGCATGGAAATATGTGGGTGCGGTTAATGTGTTTGAACTGAAAAGAATAAACCTGACGTCAAAGATGACACACCAACATGGGGAGCTGCCTGTTCTTTGCTATTGCTTATAGATTGTCAGTAAAATCTTTGTAAAAGTGAGCAAAGCAAGTGGCTGGACTTTTTTTTTTTAAGGTTAGTGAAAACAGTATTGATATGTTGGGTAGAACTTAGCATTAGAAACATAGGTTTAGCTTCAGGCACTGTAAAGATGAGCTCCCCTCAGTTACTGTAGTGAAGGACTGATTAGGGAAACTAGGTATTGGATGGGAACTGGAAATGCGGGTCTTCTTCCAGATGCTGGAAATGGTTAAGCTGATTGTGTTTATGCTTATTGTAATAATTATTAAAGTAATCACTTAATAAACTGCCCAGATACGCAATGGTAACCTGGCTGGTAACATTGGCTCAGTGCTGTATATAATATTATACTTTCAATGCACTAAATCTGGACTTGTTTAGTCACTATGCACTTGCACTTCCTGATTGATCACATTCCAGCTGACCAGACTAGCCAAGTTTAAACTAGGCCGTCCTCTTCTGATACACCTGCACTTCCTGCTTTACACACACACACACACACACACACACAAACGCTGGAGTGGCTACAGTGTGTTTTAGTGAAATATCCCATTGGCTTGTTGTCTGGAGTCACTATTTAAAGCCTTACAGAAGGTAGGAGCGTCTGCTGTTGATTGTTTTTTTTCATTAATGTGACATTGTGTCCATTCTGTTTATGCTTAGATATTCAAAAACTGAGAAATACTCAGATATAATTATGAGTTTCTTTATTACTGCTTTTTTTTTTTTTTTTTACTAAATGTTTGTTGCCATCATTTAGCATTAACGACCGTGTGTTTAATAACCATGTGTCTTAATGTATGCTGAATGTTTTAGGTCATTTATACCTTGACTTGTATATCTGGCTTTGAGTGCTTTACACACATACATACACACACACACACACCCACAGAGGGTAGAAAGAATGCAGCCTTGGCAGGTGTGTAAGTGTGTATGTGTGTGTGAGACCCGTGTATTAATGACAGCAGCACAAAGCCTCCATTAGCATGCAGCTATTAGCCTCTAACTTGTGCTGTACTGGTGTGTGTGTTAGTGTAAGTTTACACTGTGAAAGAGGCCGGCCTGCTTTTTTTTTTTTTTAACACACACTGCTGTTTGCTCTCTTAGACTAGGTCACAAATTTACATGCAACAGATAGCCAAATGCAGTGAGTGAGAGTGTGCTGTGTGAATGCTTGTCTTGATGAATGTTATCATGATATTTGCATTGGCTTTTCCTGCATGGTGACATGTGGGACAGTGACACTGTGGGAAAAGGTGTCTGTCTGTGAAATTGTCTGAAGTGAAGCATTGAATGTACTTGATTTAAATCTGTGTCATTTACATGTTAATAAACATTTAAAAAAGGAAATTATGTAAATTATTGCCAGAACTAAGTCATCTAAAATATACATTTATGTTGGTATGATACTTAATTAATGTGGTATGATATTTAATTTCTAAAAATAGGGAAAAAAGGGAAATAAACACTTTCTCTATTACACTCTTGACTTTCTGGGACATAACATTCTATAATCTTTAAAAACACTATGTATAATTTTATAAATTTATTTTAATACAGTATTTTTACATTTATTTTTACTGTGTTTCATATTTTCAATCTATTTCAAATATTGCAGAATTTTTCAAATATTTACAGACATTTCTGATATTTTGGCCTTCTACCATGTTGGAACATGTTGGGCTATTTAGATGGTGATCCCGTCTAAAATACACAAGGACAGCACATACAATAATTCATATGCGGCCTTATTTTAATACATTACACCCAGTAAATGATTAAACATTGTCCAATTTGCAGATATTACTAAATTTCTAAATAAAAGCTATTCATTAACAGGACAATACAAATAAATAGTTTTTACCCTTCAAATGTTGTAATTAGTCTATTTATCGAAGTTGTTTGAGATAAATACTTAAACATCAGCTTCAACATTTAAAGAATTTTGTCCCAGACATTTAGATCTCAGCATGCTTTCAGTTCAGGTATGTCTGTACATGACTGGCACTGTAACTCAAGTCAAGTCAAATTTATTTGTGTAGCGCTTTTTACAACTGTTGTCATCACAAAGCAGCTTTACATAATCAGTAATTAGTAAAAGACAAAAACAAAAAAAAAAGAAATAACGTAAGACATGAAGGATTAAAGACCCCCAGTGAGCAGCCAATGGCGACAGTGGCAAGGAAACTCCCTCAGAGCTGGAGGAAGAAACCTTAGGAGGAACCAATACTCACAAGGGGGACCCGACCCGTCCTTCTCTGATCAGAACTATTTAAACATTATTGATAAAAATTACCAAACTAGATCCAACAGATAGTTAATAATGGTGATATTAATAGTGGCAGATAGATAGACGAGTCCAAGAGTCTGTAAGGAAGATGTAGAGGAGAAACACACAGCACCAGAGTGTGTAGTTAAAAACAGGTTTATCAGGAGTAAAGCTCACAGTGTAGGCTGCCTGTCGGACATTGTAAACTGAGTGAACTGCTCAAGGCCAGCAGTATTAATGAAGCATGGTGTGTCAATGACGTTGGAAATGTGCTTGTTGAAATGGGTTGAACATTTACAGGAAAAACCTGGTTAAGGATAAGTTTCGTAGCAGTGGTTCGCTTCAGGCCTCTGTCCTCCAGGGCGCTTTGTTGGTAGTGTTTTGTGTGTGTTTTTTTTAGATATGATATGGCCAAAAAACATCCAAAGTACAGGCATGTATCATTCAAATGGAACATTTACTGGCTAACTAGCTATCGAGGATAATAGTCCAGAAAATAGCCATTTTATAGTCATTCATGATAATAAAACAATGTGAAATGCATCTTTCTTTCTTCAAAGAACAAAATCTAATTTTAGATCTTTGGTTGTTACAAGAGAATTGTCTTATAACAGCTGCCCCCCCCTTCACCAGCTGCCTACCCTCCACCAGCTGCCCACCCTCCTGCAACTGCTACCTGCCTCAGAATAGTTGCACACATTCATTAATGACTATGTTTAAGCTTTTATGGATTCTAAAATTATTATTATTATTATTATTATTATTACCCCTGAGCAGACTTATGTGATAAGACAGTGACTTTCTATTCATAAGTTAAGAGTAGTTTTGACCTTAGGGGAATTGGTCCTCCCTTGTGAGGGTTCCTATATATATATATATATATATATATATATATATAGTAGATTTACCCCACTTGAATCTACAACAGCTACATATAAACACTATATATTTCTACTATATATATATATATATATATATATATATATATATATATATATATATATATATATAACCCCCCCCCCATCACTAGTAATGCCCTTAACACTTGGAGAGTGAAGTCTAGCACACATCTCCTCCAACACATGTGAAGACAGCCACCACCTCTTTTCAAACAGCTAGGTAGCCTGTGCGCTCTGAGGAAAGCACAGCTTCCCAGATCCAATACAACAGCTAAAAGGCACCTGTGCTGAGCAGCATCACACTAGGAGTAATGTGGGGAGGAAGTGCCTGTAGCCCATCCCTGGGTGTGCTCTCTGCTGATGATCATTTTTGATTGAATTGCCCAGCCTTAGTGAAAAAGTGAAAATGACAGTTTTCTCCTGGACAGACAATCAAAATCCAAGGAAATCAATGATCAATCCAATGATAAAAGGAAAGAAATCCTAATCCTAGGTGGGAGATGTAAGAAATGTTAAAAAAAGGGTCCTGCCTGGTAGGCCTGCAGTGAGTTAGCTGTAAGTTTCAGTTCTGTGGGCTTGGTGTTCTCCTCTGAATGCCACACACTCTATGGAATGAAAAAACACTATCAGGATTCACAGGTTATGGAAGCATTCAATGCTCTTGCAATGTGGTGCTACTGGTTACGTGACAGAAAGTATTACACTGCAAGGAATCGACTTTGACTAAATAGAACAAACGAAGGAATGGTTGGCTCTCCTTAGATGGGTGACAGTCTTTTGTTTTCTTCACAGATCGACCAGAAAGAAATAAACCGGACCACTTTTATTCCAGGTAAGACCCTTGCAGTGTTAGCTGATCTGTTCCTCATTAGCTATGTTAGCGTTGTTGGTAAAAATATATTTTTTAGTTTCTGACAGCAAGTATCTCAGTCCCAGTTGGTAGCATATTCTGAGCTCGTCTGAATTTTAGCTTAGATGGACTTTGTGTGTTTTTATGCTGATCCAGGATCTCCCTCATGTCTACTCTATCTCCCCTCTCTCTCTCTCTCTCACTCTCTCTCTCTCTTTCGCTCTCTCTCTCTTTCTCTGTCTCCCTCTCTCTCTTTCTCTCTCTCTCTCTCCCCCTCTCTCTCTCTCTCACTTTGCTCTCCCTCCATATTGTTTTCACCCTCTCCCTCATGTCTACTCTATCTCCTCTCTCTCTCTCTCTCTCTCTCTCTCTCTCTCGCTCTCTCTCTCTCTCTCTCGCTCTCTCTCTTCCACTTTGCTCTCCCATCCTATTTTGTCTCCCTCTGTCTCATGTCCCCCCCCCCTCTCTCTCTCGCTCTCACTCTCTCTCACTCACTCTCTCTCTCCCCTCACTCTCTCTCTCTCTATGACAGAGCACTTCAGCTATGCTGTTGTATAGTGTAGCGCTCAGGGCTAATAGTGAAGCCTCAGATTCAGCAGTCTGTCTGGATCAGGAGAGATTTCAGTTCTATATTTCTGGTGTTTTCTGCTTGTACAGTCCGTGCTGCAGTTATGCACATTGCTGGGTTTTTAGCTTGTATCTCTTCTTCTGGAAAATGATGGGACTATGTGAAGATACTGCTTTAAGATACTGCTTTACATATGGTAAAGGATTATACTACAGAATGGTCCTGTGTTTGGGGTCTGTGTTTTATTTTATTATTTGAAGTATTTAGTAATTTCATGCTATATAATACAGCATTGCGTTGGCAAATGAGTCTGGGATTATGAGAGACAGATCTGCAGTTTGTTTCGTATGTGTAGTAGCTCCTTACACTTCTATAGTTCTGTAGTTTTTATACTGTTCTTACACTCTTTTTTCTCTTTTTCTTCTTCAGCCCGGGGCCACTGTCTTCAATAAGAGCTGCTTTTAAAAAAAGTTAGTTTAATTATGAGTTTATTATTATTGTTGTTGTTGTTGTTGTTGTTATTTCTATGTAAGCTGCATTATAATGTTTCCTCTACATTTACTGGACATATTTCATCTAGATTTCTGTGTTAAATTGGGATGCACAGTTTCGTAACTGAAATAATGTTGGATATTGTTTTTTGCAGCTTCAGTGAGGTCAAACTCTCAGGGAGACAGAGGGGCAGAGAGAAGGTAAAGAACAACTACAGGAGACATAGCTTTCTTCTCTTACAGGGCAGATTTGACCAGCAGTCATTTGTGGAAATTAAGGCTTAAATTAATTAAATGAATAAAAAATACATGGTCAATAATAATCATTTCTGCTAGCGCCCCTATAGGATTAGTAATCGCTTGTTGGAGCTAAGCTAGTGCCTTGAACCCCTGCACTGAACACCTTTTGACTGTTCTAGATTAAACAGGCCTTTTTAAAGCTTATAAATGCAATTCTATGTGTTTTTTTACGTGCACCGAGGTCAGCTTTGAATAACTTCCAGATGGACTAGAGGACTAGATGGTTTTACTCACTATCAGCTGTGAATCAGTGCGTGATTGTGTGATTCCTAATTATGTTGGTGATTAATCTGGCATCCATGACCTTCAGTCCAGTTCCTGAAGGACTAACCAATGAGAGAATCCGCCTAGCTGTATAAGCCTGAAAATGACCAAGGTGTGTTTTTTAGCTCCTACAAATCAGTTAGACTTCTCTGAAGCCCTAAAGGGCCCAAGGGTGTTTCCCACAGCTACAGTAAAACATATAAATATACAGCTCTGGAAAAAATTAAGAGAACACTTAATTTATTTTTCTTAATTGTGCATCTCTATGTATATGGCAGCCATTTTTTCCAGGCATTTCTTCAAACAAAGCTGAGTTAGCTGAATTTGCAGACTATGAAGGGCATAAAGACACCCAACAGCAATGTGAAAGACTAGTGGAGACATGAAAGCTGTGATTGGCAGTCAAGGTTATTTCACCATAGTGATTTTTGGATGTTTCAAAATTTCACTACTGTGTTGTTTAAATCTGATTAATAACATCTCTGCATTATAATTATTATAATCATTTCTTTGCATTATTTGAGCAGTTGTTTTTGAGCAGTGATTCTGTATAATACATTTTGGGGAAATGTTGTCCATGGTTCATGAAATACAATACAAATAATAATTTCCCTAAACACATTGCCTATGAATAGAAAAAACTGAGAAACTGATAATGTAGGGCAGCCTCCGGAGCTGTATTATTATAAAAGTATATTAGTTAGATAGGTTAGTTCTCAGATACTAAGATAAGATAATCCTTTATTAGTCCCACAGTGGGAAAATTCTCAGTGTCACAGCAGAAAATGGATTAAAAAAAAGGGAAAAGGGAAAGACACTCAGATGCAAAACATAGATTAATTACCACTATATACACAATATAAATAATAGTAAAAAAAAGCAATAACAATATTATTTACAGATTACGTACAGATAATTGACTCCATAAAAGATGGCAGATGCCACCACTGTGTCGAAGAAAGTCCTCAGGAGTGCTCCCTGCACCCCAAAGGATCTCAGTCTCCTCAGTGGGTAGAGTCTGCTCTGGCCTTTCTTGTAAAGTGTAGCAGTGTTGACTGACCAGTCCAGTTTGATTGTTCAGATGAACACCCAGGTATTTATAAGAGTCCACATTCTCGATCTCCAGGGATGTTCACTGATGGAGGGGGGTGTCTGCACCTGCGGAAACCCACCACCAGTTCTTTGGTCTTTAGATGGTTACTAGCTACGTGTAAAACTATGGAAAAAAATAAGTAAATAGTGTGTAATCGTTCACATATACCCTTTGGCAGTGGTTCCCAATCTTGGTCCCGGACGACCCTCTGATGTGCACATTTTAGTGTAAACCCTGCTCCAAACCAACTGATCACTGAGGTGAAGGTAGTGTGTAAGAGCAGGAAATCACTGGAGGAGCAGGAAATGTGCAGGGCAGGGCACGTAGCAAAACTCACTTCTCTTCCAAAACAATGAAATGTGTTTTCATCTGTGATGTTCACCACTGAGAAGAAGCGTCTCTGTTTTTCTCTTTTTCTGTTTTTCAGGCGTCCAGAGATAACCATCCTGTCTGTAGAGCCACTGCCGGCCACCAACTGGTTCCCAGGGGCATCTGGGGGATTTCCTGTGCACCCCCCTTCCTCTCAGCCTGTCTGGGATGGAGGGATTCACATCTCTGAACAACAGGTAGAGTGATAGTGACTGCTCCGCTGGTTGGTGTGGCGCAACAGATAACACCACTACCTGCCACTGAGCTACCACACCATGTGGGAGACTGGGGTTCGATTCCCGGTCTGGGTGACTATGCTGCGCTACACCAATAAGAGTCCTTAGACTCCTAAAACTACGCTGTCCCACCTCTGTAATACGAGTAACCTTGTAAGTCGCTCTGGATAAGAGCGTCTGCTAAATGCCGTAAATGTAAATGCTCAAACTTCCCATAACACAGGGTTTAAGCTAGAGATGCATGATGATATCATATTATTTTTATGCAGATGATTAAATGTTTATGATAAATTAAGCTGATATTAATTGAGATTAATTTCATTGATCTATACACTTTACATTTTGTGGCGGTACTTTAAACTTAACGCTAACAGTTCCACTTGAACATGAAATTAATGGAGCTTACTAAAGGAAAAGGCTGTTGAGCCTTCTGGAGGTGTTGTGGGCTTAGTTCAGTGAAACAGTGGATAAGGATGGTGCGTACCTGATGACCACTGTGAAGAGTTTGGGATGTAGTGGATGGTTAGTGTGTAGGTGAAGGGAAAGTTATGTGTAACTTAACAAGATGTGAAGGATCTTGTCATCTTCCATGTCCCAATGAAAGTGTTGCTGATCAACCACAGCAGCATTCATTGTTGTGTATGATCTTCTCATGTTTGTGTACTAATGTTAAATGTATTGCTGGATCATAAATGGTCACAGTGACCTCCAAATCCATAAGCAAAACCTCTTGACTCTGTGGATATATGTATCTAAACATGCATACATATATTCACATTCATATATTATGATTAGATAAACTGGCTGGAAACTGGAAATGGCTAAGCACCCACGCACACAAGTGACAGTTTCCAAAGAAAAAACAAAACCATTCAGATGGCATAAAATCAGTCAGTGTATGTGTGTGTGTTCATGTTTTTTGCTGCTTGTGTGTGAGTGATAACAGTGCCTCCACTCTCTCACGCTTCAGCCCCCACCATCCTATGACCAGGTGATTAAAGAGAAGACTCAGGAAAAGGTTGTGACCCCTACAGCCCCCCCACGCCGTTCACACACCAACACCGCTGCCACTCAGACTGACTCTGTGGAGCAACGCACTCACACACCACAATACACAGGAGCTACAGGTAAGCAAGAGTTCATACTCTTTGTTTAGTAGAGCCCAAACTACTCATTTGTAAGTGGTATGCTCACTATACATTAAATTTAATTTATTATGATCCATATTAGTTAATAAACTGGATGGCTGTTATGTCATAATTGCAATTAATAACATTTGCCTTATTATTAATGTTGATCAGAAATGCTTTATTTTTCCCAGTCTCATCGGTAGGGAAACCCAAAAAGCCCCCTAGGCCATCGCAGCCCAAACCACTTCCTGTTAACGTTACAGGACCTACAGTGGACACAGAAACTGCTACTGACCCAGATATAGCCACATCACCAGACTCCACTGAACCTTCCCCAAGGCCACACCCAGTACCCCGCCCTCGCGCCAAACTCAAACCAGCAGACCAGGTTCAAACGCTGGTTCCCCTGCAAGAAGGTGGCGACTGTGAGCCTGTGACTTCTTGGGAGAATGAATCACTTTCCCCAGGGAAGTATCTGAAAGAACTTTTAGAGGCTTTCGACTGTGATCCTGAGCTCGTCCTGCCCGGCACTGACAGAAATCAGGAAAACCAGAGTAAGCAAGAAGGAGAGGACCCAGCTGAGAACATGAATGGCCATCACAGTGACCGTAACATCCGGGCAAGGATCCAAGCCTTTGAGAGCCAGACCAGCACTGATGAGGCTAGCGCTCCACTTGCACGACCTCGCAACATTTACATCAAATTACCAGTGGGGCCAGCAAAACCATCCGTTGCTCCTCGACCCTCTCTCAGTAGCAAACCCGCTGAAGAAAAGCCTGCAGACACGCCAGAGGATTACTACGAGGAGGTTGATGCCCCTCCAATGCCCCCATCACCTGCTCCAAAACCACAACTTCCCAGAAAACCCTCCATGAGCTCCAAAGAGGGGCCCAAACCCCAGCCACTGTTTAAAACAGCCCTTTTACCCCCTCGACCCTCACTGGTCAGATCAAAAACCTTAGGCTCTCAAGATGAGGAAGCTATAAGTATTTTTAAAGGCCCTCCTCCTCCATTGAAGCCCACCAAAGATCTACTGAACATGAACAATCACAACTCCACCGCTCTGCTGAACGCAACTCAGACTCTCGCTGTAGGCGAGAACGAATACATGGACGGTCCGATCAGTAAGTCAGAGCGGTACAGCACAAACAGCTGCATTCATATAGCTCTTCTCTCATCCTTAGGTTTGGTGTGTTGGCCATTTTGTCCTAATGACTCCTCTGCCCACCAGGTCGTGCCCCAATTAAACCAGCCCGTGTAGGAGGTTTGTCCAGCCTGGCATCCAGCGCACAACCTGCTATCAGGAGACCCACGGTCATCAGAGTGCCCAGCAGAAGTTAGTGCTCAAGTCCTAAATCATTTGCTGTGACTTTACTTTATCTACAGCAGGGCTTTCTTTTCTCTTTTCTCTGCTCAGACCTAAGCAGCTATTGTAAGGTGATGTCCAGTATTTAAGTCATATGCAATAAGTGTGTGCACCCCCTTAACTTAAATATGGTCATTTTGACCACATTCTAAAGCACATTTTCTATGAATTGGTTAAATGAAGTGCTGAGTGATATGTCCTTAAATCCACATCACGATTTATTGAACGTTTTTACCTTATATATTAATATATGAATATTATATGAATATTACATAACAACAGTATAAGCTGATTGAGTTGGTCAGTTGGCTCGCTGTTTGAGTTCTTCTCCGTGTTGCTTCCATATCGTTGAATGGGAGGGGGTAGGGTCACGTGAATACACATAAGGTAGTATACTTATTTACTGTAAGGGGACAGTAAATAAGCACACACACTGGGGCAAGTATTTAAAGAATAATGTAATATAATAATTTTTTAAAACCACAATAATCAACATGGGAAAGATTACATCAATTAGAGGTTCTGAATATGGGCTTCGATTTTTTTTATTAATTACCCAGCCCAATGTAGATATAACAAATCTGAATAAAAATAATAATAGCTGTATAAAAATTGCCATAAAGTGTGCCATAACCGTTATATCCGTTCCATGATTTATGTTTTATTTTTCCCATTACGTAATATTCTATAAATCACCAAAAGTGAAGAAGTTTGTCTTTAGAGGATGTTTACTTATTTACCCGTAGAACAATCAACAATACACATCACTTGACCAAGGCTGCCAAATGTTTTGCTCTGTGACAGTATTTATCAATCTGTGTCTTTTCTAACCGGCTTTATGTATCTCTTTCAAAAGAAAAAACATACTAATCACCCAAAAAGTAGACATTAGGCTGCGTATGTATCCTTTATTTCACTTAGCAGCAGAGAAAAAACGAACCAAACCAGGATAAACATTAGTAAACAAGACCTGGAAGTGACGGTAGAGTAGTAGAAAGTGTAGTATGTCAGTAGTGTCATTAGCCAATATTTACTGAAACACACTACTTAGCACGGTTTCAAGCTAATCTGTCCACTATGTTGGCATCATTAACCACAGGATCCAAGTCAGTATTAGAGGTTTAATGTTTGCACTCATTTGCATATAAACTTTACGGACAAAACTAATGGGACACATCTCTTATCATTGAGCATCATTGAATTCAGGTGTTTCATTCAGGCCTATTGCTACGGATATAAAAATCAAGCATCTAGCCATGCGGTCTGACTACACACTACACACATTAGTGCAAGAATAGATGGTTCTAAATAAACTGTGAGTTGTGTTATTGAAAGGTTGAAGCGTTGAGGAGTGGCAGACCACATAAAGTTACAGAACAGGGTCACAGAGCTCTGCTGACTCAGTAACTACAGAGCTCCAGACCTGCTGTTAGAGCTGCACAGGGGGGACCAACTCTATATTAATGGTATAAGAATGGGACATCATAAAAGCTTGTGTAGGTGTAATGTGTAGGGGTGTCCCATTACCTTTTTCCATATAGTGTATCAGTAATAAACACAGATACAGACTGTTTAATTGTAAGGGATAATGAGAGGTCAGAAATGATCATGAATAAAAACTGGTTTTGATGCATTAATCCACACACACAAGGGGAAATACTGTTCATATAAGGCAAGATATTAAGCTTATATGAACTATGTACTATTTATATCTAAATATGTGTGTATTCATAAATTGCATTTGTTTTCCACAGATCAGGAGGAAGCATTTGATTTTCCCCCTCCTCTTCCAGTTCAGAAAGCTGTAGGCGCCTTCACACCTCCACCCAAACTTACACACAAGGTAAACTCACACAAACACCTACATCTACTCACACACAAGGTACATTTCTCTGAGGGATGATTTAACTTTAACTGTAGGTGGTAGAAACCAGTATATACCCTTCCCCCGTCTTACAGTAATCATTAGTAAATTCACTTTTTGGTCCACATAGACAGACAAGACTTAAGGAAACACTCTCAATGAATACTTCTAAAGCAGAGTTCTGGTTCTATGTTGGCTTACTGATGTATGTTTGAGCTAGACTGGGTAATGTAACACTGCTTTCAAAACACATAGAAACCCACTGACTCCGTTAACACTACTGATTATTAACTATACAGGAGTGCAGTACAATAAACACATTGTTATTAGCGATTAGCTAATTGGTTTAATTGGTAGCCACTTCAGAAGCACAGTCATGCTGCTCCAGGCCTTCCATTCCCCAAACTAGTTCCACAAAGTTGGAAGCATCTAATTGTCTAAAATGCCTCTGTGTACTGTAGCTAAGCCCAAACCCTGGGAATTATTCCTCTTCCTCCTACAAACTTTACTGTTTGCACTGTGTAGTCTGGTGTGTAGTGCTCCAGGTATACGCCAAACCTAGAATCCGACTGCGAATCAGGCTGCCAGATCAGACTGGCACTGCCAGATAGTGAAGTGCGATTTATTATTGAGGTAAAGAATGCCTCAAGACCTCAAGACCAATATCTTTTGGCTGCAGGTCTGTTGGTGTGATTAATCCAGCTCTAAATATCTGTAATATTTACAAAACCATACACAACTCTGAACAACCTACTGTATAGAACTGTATAGAATGTTGGGTATGTTACTGTAATGATGCTTGATTAAACTGGTCCTTTCGTGTCATTTCTATTGGTCCATTTATCATGAAATGTTCAGATGCAAAAGCTCTAAAACTGGACATCATCCTGTCTTCCATAGTCAGTGACATTCCCATATAAGGAACTCGGGGACTTATCTTTGAATCCACATAGAGATCCTCATTAGGCTGACTCACCTCAGCCTGATTGATTATGCTGAACAACTCAGACGTTTCCCCTTACCTTAGCCTGAATGTGTCTCCAGAGACAAGCCCAGTCAGTCCGCACAGATGCTGCTTTGTTCCAGACCAACTGTAGAGGTCAGTTTCCTCCTGCAAAGCAAGCTGAAAATGCCAGCACGTCCTTGGAGATTCCACTCAATGTCACTAA
Organism: Salminus brasiliensis; assembly: GCF_030463535.1. Lineage (NCBI taxonomy): Eukaryota > Metazoa > Chordata > Actinopteri > Characiformes > Bryconidae > Salminus > Salminus brasiliensis. The sequence continues at coordinate 14,451,403 of NC_132901.1, read as the reverse complement.
GTTACACAGCAACCAAATGTGTTAAAAGTCCTGCGCTGCAAATCCAAGCTCAGCTTTATGCTGTCAGAGATTTCACAGGTGATTTAATTGTATTAAACAGAAATTGACATACTGTATATAGTACATTAACAGATGGGTGAAGCTATATGGTGGTTTCTAATAAAGTCTCCAGTGAATGGATGTTTAAGGTGTGGGTTTCTGATAAAGTGGACAGTAAGTGGACATCCAGGGTAGGGTTTTTTATTAAAGTGGCCAGTGAGTGGAGGCACAAGGTGGGGTTTATGATAAAGTGGCCAGTGAGTAGAAGCACAAAGTGGGGTTTCTAGTAAAGAGGCGGGAGCGGTGGGTAGCCATCGCTGCGTTGCCGCAGGGAGCAGAGAGGGTGAAGGGCTTTTCTCAAGGGCCTAAGGTCCCAACAGTGGCAGCTTGCCAAGCCCAAGTATCAAACCCAAAACCCTGTCGTCAATAGTCGGTGCTCTAACCCTTTACCATCTGAGCCAACACTTCAAGACGAGGTTCAAGACAAAGGATTATGATAGAGTGGCCAGTGAGTGGATGCACAAGGCTGGGGTTTCTGATAAAGTGGCCAGTGAGTGGATGCACAAAGTAGAAGTTTCTAATAATGTGGCCAGTGAGGGTAGAAAAAGACATAAAGCAAATTCTTAGCTCAAATCTTAGGTCATACACTATACTGAATTCTGTTAGCTGTCGATAAACCCTGGCTGAAATAAGAAGTTCTTTTGGTTCTGTCTGATCTAGGAGTCGTTCCGCAGCGCTGCTAATATGGTCCTGCCCCCACGGTAAGCATGACTCTATATCAACCTCACCTCAGCCTCACACACACAAGCACAAACAGTGAACAAACATTATAATCATGTTCATATTCACCTTCATTTCTACTAGTACATTATTTTTTCTGGTTCATTAAATACAGATGGATTTTGGTCCCAGAGGGGAAATCTGGAAACTACAGCACTAATAACTTATAACACATAATTCCACACACTACACATCAGATTCTTCGATCTTTGACCTTGTGATCATCTGGTCCATTTCCTCCTGTCCTTTCAGCCCCAGCGGAGGTAAAGTGCCCCCCCCTCGCCCCCCTCCAGCTAAAACAGCCCCAGCTCGGCCTCCCCCGCCACGTAGAAACAGCGTCCAGCTGCCCATTGTCCACCAGACGGCTCCACCTCGATACTCACCCCAACCGCTAAACAAACAGAGCCGCAAAACACAGAAGAAGGGTCCGGTCCTTCCTCCAAGACCAAACCCTGGCCATCGCCTCTACAACAGTTACACTGTGAGCCTCCTACTGCTTTTAAATGGTTGTGTGGAACATTATACATTACTGTGTATTTAAGGTCTGTGTATTTCTGTGTACTCTTAGCAAACACCAGTGCCTTAAAGATCGGATCAACCTAAGAATAGACTGGTTCTTTTTTTTACCCTGTTAGTAAAGTATATAAATCTTTCACTGCCATGAAACATCTTCTGATTTTTGATGACATCACCATGGCAAAACAATATCATGTTGCACCTTCCTCTCCCACCAACCCCACCTAAAACTGACTGTTTTTATAAATTACCATAAATTCTGTGATTAAAATGCAGAAAAATAGATTCAGTTCAGGTAACATTCACACTGTTACATGCCATGGTGATCATGATGTCTTACCATTTGGCATGACATATTTTTGCAGTCGTTTATTGTTATAAATAATAATCCTCAACAGCTCAAAGGTGTTTCACTTTACATTAAAACAGTGTCCCACTATATTCAGCAAAAGTGAGACAGGATTAAAACCCACATTATCAGTGAATAAATGGCTGTAAGTTTGATGGTAAACATACAAATTGTAAGCTCACCACTCTAGACAGTTCAACTTAATAAATATTCATTAAATTAAATGGCACATAAATGGCATATATAGCTAGTATCCCCAGCCAGCATATGGATGTGTTCAGTTCCATCATGCACTCACCTGATTTACCAATGGTGTGGGTTGATAACTGTAAATAGTACTAGACTCACATTAGGAGAGCTTTGGAGATGTTTTATTGAACACAGTAATGTAAAACTACAACTCTCTGAATGAACGTTATTAATATTTATTCTGATATTAATGTTTTACTGAGGAAATATAAAAAATGTCCAGATAAGGAGCTTTAAGGCTAATATATATATAGGGCTATCCCATCACACCATGCTACCAGTGTTGGGAGGGATATATATATTTAATTTACATGAAATCACAGTAAAAAAAAAAAACGTTAATCATATGACAACAACAAATTCTTGAAAATTAGCTCATGTCCACTTCTAAGAATTCTGTTTTGAATACAGCATACACTCAGACCACTTGGTACTCGGTATCTTTGTGTTCCCTGATCATTATTCTAAAGTGAACGCTTTCTTACCTGGTTAAGTAAAGGGACAGAATGAATGACGGGTTGGTGAAATTCTGTGTGAGGATGCCTTTTTTTTGTGTCTAACTACAGTACCTATTCTCTTTTTCCATACTTGTCGATGTAGCTGGAAATCCCACACGGCATTGCTGAGTTTGACTACAACGGCACCCAGATGGGCGAGCTTTCCTTCCAGGTACAATCACTAAAGTCAGTTATATACAGAAGTGTGTTACTTCACTAGTTACATGTAGTGATGTAATCAGGGTGGACTGATAATAATAATTTTTTGGGCTCCATCCATTCATTGTTTCAGATCCTGAGCTGCTGTACTGTAGCTCACACGTCTCACTTTAAAGCTTTACCATTTTATTTCATTTCTAAATGATTCAAAATAAAGAGAATAGAGTCTATTAGACTTCCGGTCCAGTACTGGCAGAGGCTGGATGGAGCTTCTACTACTGCAGTTTTCCACCTGCTACTTTTGCTTTTCTCAAGTTGTTTTTGGAAAGGTTCTTTTACTGCAGTCCATATCATTTACTGCAGGCACAACATTTTACTGCAGGATGGGGAATTCCACACATCTCTTTTTATATCCTATCTTCATTCTCCATACTTTTTGAGTCTGTTTATTTAGTTTGTATGTTTGCTCATGAACTCAAGCCCCAGTCGCAAAAAGCTGACATGCATGTTCTTTGTCCACTGTAGAAAAATGAGGTGCTGGTTCTTCTAAACCAAATAGACAACAAGACGTTTGAGTGCCAAGTGGGGGATGTGAAAGGAACAGTGCAGAAATCTCACATTAAGATCATCACACCACTAGAAAACTACTATAAGAACACAAACAATCAGGTGCCAGCACAGGTAACCAACATCAGTTATTCGTTTCATATCATTTACTTCTGCAAACTGCTTCGTAATTTGTATTCTTTCTGTCTTGTGCTTGGACAGTGCATTAATACAGAGTGTTTATCTGTAGGAGAGAAGCTCGAATCAGGCTTTTGAGCATTCGGAGGAAAACGACACCCTCGAGGTTCAGGCTCTGTTTGACTTCACTCCAGGTAACAGCAAGCACAATAATGCATGAGAAGTCATGCTATACCGTGAGATATCGGTCCAGGTGTCCTGCAGTTGTAGGCCTTACACCTGCACACCTGTGCCACAAACCATGGCATAGCATGACTTTGAGGGTATACCACAGTTCTGATTGTACTGATATTTATTAGAGTTTAGAAGACTAGTTCTGCAGCTCTCTGTTCTCCACCTCCTGAGTTACTTTCTCCTCAGTTTAGTTCTCCTCATCCGTGTTTGATGAGCTTAACCATGTCCTCATAAAAGATGTCTGCCGTCATTGCTTCACATCAGTGCTTCAGCTTACAGATAGAGAAGCTAGCGGTGCTGGCTGTAAGGATGTTATTAGCTCATTGGAAGTTCGCTAAGGTTCGTTACCCGTAGCTACTACTTTTAAATGCCGGACGAGTAAGACGAGTAAGGCTGATACCTACAGAGGTTAGTTAGAATGCTGTTATCGTGAGATACTGGCACTCATAGAATGCCTCTCAGCCAATCACATTGCGAGATCAGAACTAACTGTGCTATTATAAGAGATACAGGATTGTTTTGAGGCAGCACAGACATTGACAGTGCTAGCTTTCCTTATAGTGATAGCTGGCCAGTGAGCAAAAGTACAGACAGGCTTCTGACTGCTGCTACTCTTCTTAGCTTCGCTCTGTACTTCGGTTCATGTGCATGGGGATCACAAGCAGGCAAGGGTAGGGTTTGGTCTAGATTATCATCAGATATTTTTGAAGAGGAATAAGACATGAACTCAAAGTAGAACAGAACAAAAATATGTAGACTATATGTACAAAAGTATCCAGATACTCTGGACTTTTAATGAGTGAGTTCAGTTGATTTTACGATGCACCCATTACTGACACAGGCATTTAGTTGCGCATGCACAGCTTTTTTAATCCCAGGGAAAAGCACTGCCAATATAACAGGAAGCTCTGGAGCAGCCATGCATGAGTCTAAAGCCACCCTGCCCAATGCCATCCGATAGATTGATAGAGGGGTATAAAGCCCTAAAGCACCGGACTGTGGTGCAGTGTTACTGAAGCTCCAGCCAATACCTCTGAGATATGTTTGAGTGTCATTTTTAAACTATAACTAATCATCTATTATCAGTACCTGACCTCACTAATGCTCTCATGGATGAATGCCATCCAATCCTAACAGCATTGTTCCAAAATCTAGTGGAAGGCCTTTCCAGAAGAATAGAGGCTGTTACTGCAGCAAAGAGAAAACAGACTCCATATTATTACCCTTAATTTCAAAAGCAACTCTGGAGGAGCAGGTGTCCACAAACTTTTGTACATATCGTATGTATGTATAGACCCACACTGTTACACCCATTGTGAGTACCATTTAAATGCCTACTAGATTGGTAGCTAACACTTTCACTAATCACTGTTGCCTCGAAGTGTGTGACCGTCTGAACAACCCCATACAATCTGAGGCAAGTGTGTGCTGATTTAGGCATGCAGTTAGAGACATGCTAATTGCTGTGGAGTAAGCTTTCATTACTTGATAGCTAGATTAGCCAAATAGCTCCAGTGCTAGGAGCAAGCCAGGAGCAAACTTCAGACATTAAACATGTCTTGGCTTTTCAGTTACATTTGAGGTAAGCAGCTCCCTTAAAGTCCACCATGCAGGCCTGACTGCATTCTACCCCACCTCCCAACCCACCTTTGTCAGGTGATGAACGCCTTACAGTCAGGCCTGCCTGGTGGAGTCTAGAGTGCTGCATCTCATACAGAAATAGTTGAGGAAATCTTCAGCCCTTTACCTCAAATGTAACTGATTAGCCAGGACATGTTTGATGCCTGAAGTTTGCTCACTCTGGCCCTTTTCGGATAAGACTGGACGCTGCTGCTTCGTACTTGATCAGATGAATATTGAGCTGTGGAGCGGCTTTCTCTAAGACTGGACTAGAAATGCTTCTGCTGTTTGAACTGGTGTCCCAATAGCCTGTAGTAAACAACTAGGTTTTTTTGTTGTTGTTGTCAGAGGGTCCAGGAGAGCTGGCGCTGAGGGCAGGAGATGTGGTGACCAATGTGGAGCAAGTGGACAGTGAGTGGTATCTGGGTGTATGCAGAGGGATGACCGGTTTCTTCCCCATCAACTACGTCAAACCACTGGTGAGGGTTAAGCCTGTGTGTCTACTTAAACAGCAACTTTTAGCACCAATAACATAAACCCATATTGAGCCTTGCAAGCTATTACCAGCCATAATAAGAGAATGTGTATATTCATTTCACAAGATTACAGTATTTACATTGAGCTCACTGAAGCAAGTGGAGAAATTCAGATTCTAAATTTGCAGTGCTTTTATGTTTTCATAGTTTTTGTTATAATCTGAATGTGATTCATTTGAATTAGCCTGACAAAACTACAGTAAAAACAAAGAGGATTCATTACAAAACTGTGAAATTAACCCTCTGGAGTTTACAAATGCACTGGCGCGTCAAATTCAATGTTTCTTGGTGTTTTTCTATTAATCTTTGCAATAATACAGCACAGAAATACAGTTCAAACATTGCTCACATCCATAGTTATGAGATTGTAAAGATAGGTCGAGAGATTAGTCTATGCTTTTCGGCGAATCTAACTGGTGGATTCGTACGTCCGTCATCTCCCTATTACTGGATTTGTGCATTCCGCCTACGCTTTGTGTGAAACTGACCAATGGACACGTCTTCTGTCAATCTTGTCTTCTGCCTCTCGTCGTATATAAACAATTTTATTCGTACATTCCACTGCTTAAGTGAAGCTAAGACTCATTTCAAGAACCCATTTCAAGAACCAAAACAATTCGAGTAAAGATATGTTTTCACAGGAAATATGAAGATTTTGAAGAATATATGAATATATGAAGAATTTCTTAGGGTCATCTCTTCACACTGTGATCTAGGTCTTGTTATAGAAAGCTGAGATTTTTTTAAATGCGTAATTACAGTGAAATGATGATATAATGCAACAGTAGTAGCTCTACACTGAGAAAAAGGAAGCACTTCATTCATTCATTCTTGTGAAAGTAAATTCTGATTCTCTTTCTGTCTAAACATCTCCGATGTTGATCCATAAACATCTCCAGTTACAATTTTACCTCACAAAACTTGGGTTAGTGTAAATGTAGTTCCTTAAATATGACCTAATCTTTCTGTAGAAACAGTCTGGCCAACCTGCTCCAGCTCCAACTCCTGTTCATGAGAGGAAAGTCCAGCCAGCACCTGAAGTGAGGTAAGAAAGATATTTGGACATTGTTTTATGCTCGAAGTAGTACACCTTTCATGCACAGTAAAGCTTCAAATTAGACTCCTTCTGTGTGTTCGGGGTGTACAGTCCATCATGATTAATTTATCTGAAATCGAATCTAATTATACTCATGTGCATAGGGGTCCGCGGTGTGTGGCGAGGTTTGATTTTGAAGGTGAACACAGTAGTGAGCTGTCGTTCGTTGAGGGCGACGTGATCCGGCTAAGCGAGTATGTGGGAGAAGAGTGGGCTCGAGGAGAATTGGGAGGCAGATCAGGAATCTTCCCTCTGAACTTTGTGGACGTGCTGGAAGATCTTCCCCCACCAGTGGAACAGAATCATTCCAAGATCCCTCTGCCTGGTAGGCCCACTAACACACACTCTTGTCTTAGTCTTAGTCCATCTAAGAAAATGAGATGTTTATCTGACCGTTGAGAGCTTGTTTGTTCAAAAACAACGCACTAAGATTAGAATAGTATTTATATAGGTTTGTTTATGTAGTGCCTTCGCAAGCTTGTAGCAATTTGCTGCTGTGAGAAGAGTAAAGTGTGTTCTCTGTCCAGTAGTTTATTGTAATGAGCTCATGTGAGTTTATCAGTCACTACCTGTGTTAGCTGACCAGTTGTATATATATTTATATGAAGGAGGTTCACCCAAAGCTTTACTTTTTTCTCAGATTGTACACATTTACAGCAGTTTCAGACTTGCCCAGGAGGAACTTTTCTCATTTTCGCTAACTTCATGTCTGTTGTCTAATAAGTTTGAAAGAAAAAAAGCACTTTCAATATTAGCTCTTGTTTAGCATTTCTTGTTGTTATTTTGCCCACGGTGATACAGGGCACTTATTGCTTAGCCTATGAGACAGAGTTGGGGGTGGAGCAATTATTCTCTGTCCTTGCACCAAAGTGTCCAAACAGCAGAATCATTTGCTAGCTTCTAACGTCAACTAAAGACGCACTTAATAAAGCACTAAGATCTATTAATAGCTTTTGTAGCATTCTAGGAATTGTTGCATTAGGGTTATTGGGTACTCATTTCTAGCAGGACATTGCTCAAAAGTATCTTCGAGGTCTATCAACAATAGCTTTGGATATTCGGAGTAATCGAGTCAAGCACTTTTGCAAGTCGCTCTGGATAAAAGCTAAATGGCATAAATGTCAATGTAAAACGAGGGATGGGGCACTGATTAATGTTTCTTATAGTCTCTTACAGTCAAATCTGCCATCATTTTAAAATTATTGGTATTAATATGAAGTTAGCCTCTCTTTAAAAGCATCTATATTATTGCCCATGGCTTTAGAATGGGATGTCCAACAAGTTCATAGTGTGATCAGAGTGTGGGTGATGGGCATGGATAACAAATAAGGTAATGGGAAAGAGGAGAATGGTACAGTGTGTATATGTGTGTGTGTTCAACACAGTCATATAGACACATATGGAAACACTCCATAAACACACTACAGTACAGTTCAAACCTGAACATGTTGACTGTGTGTGTGTGTGTGTGTGTGTGTTATACATAGAAAAGCAGCACATTATTGTGTGCTCTTGTCTTTGAGGGGTGTGTTAGATACACTTATACAAAAGCATTCATTACTCAGGTATTTTACTCAAATATTTAGAGCAACATGCAAACAGGAGTATCTTTGGTTAAATAAACACTTTGCTGTAATTAAAACCTGAAACCGTTTTAAAGCAACACTATGTAGAACCTTTACCTTAAAATATGTGCTTCAGAATCTTGTGGGGTGCTCCACTTACTGTCCAAGAGAGAATAGCATGTCTTATCGTTGCTATTTGGCGCTAAGCACACTGCTAACTGCAGTGTGTAATACTCGTGAGAACTGTGGACTGCTGCCTACCTTGAATCATACTTGTGTAAAGTCCTGTAATCTTACTCTACCGCCTCAGTCCACATGCTTCTTCTGCATCTCTCAACTTGTGCCCTTTAGTGGTGGCTAAAAGTGAGATTTACACTTCCTGACTGTAGGGGGAGCCCAGGAGCAAGAAAATGCTGTGTGGGAAAGCGTGTCACATTATTGTATGTATTGTATGTATTGTTGTCTTTGAAGGGTGTTTCCACATGCTTTTGTATAAGTGTATCTAACACACACACACACATTGTATATGTGTGTGTGTGTGTGTGTGTGTGTGTAAACACTCCCCTATGCTGGAACGTGAAGAATGTGCCCATCTGTTTGTGTTTCATTAGGCGCTCTGTGTCTGTGGTATGTCAGCTGTGGACAGTACTTGACCCATCACCCTGATTTAGGGACAGCTGCTCATAACTGACCTCCAATTTCATCACTATAAGAAAAAAAAGTGCAGAAATGTGTTCAGATCAGTTTGAACTCTTTTCTGTCCTGGAATATAAAATCATAAAATATGAAATCCACATCAAACTGAATGAAACTAGTGTACTACTATTACAGTGACTTCTGGTGTTCATTTAAGGAGAGACGTTTTGATATTACAAGAGACTTACTGGAGTTAGAGTGTCCTCACATTCTTCATAATTTTGCTCACATATTTAGAGCAACATGCAAACAGGAGGATGTTTGAGTTAAATAGACACTTTGCTGTAATTAAAACCGGAAACAATTTTAAAGCAACACTATGAAAAACTTCTACCTTGAAATAATCTAAACCTTACCTTCAAAATCATTGAAATGCTCCAGTGACCGTCTTATCTTTGCTACTCCGGGCTCAGAAAACTGCTAACTGCAGTCTGTAACACTCGTGAGAACTGTGAAATGCTGTGTAATGATGGTTCTGTATCTCTCAGCTCATCCAGAAAATTGCATCCTTCATGGTGGCGTAATCTGCTGATTATTTTCTCCGTTAATCGATTATAATTATTATAGTTTAGCTTTTCAATCTCTGAAAGTATTGAATAATTGGTGGGTTTGAAGAATTTTCTGTTCAGTTGCAATTTTTTTTACACAGTATACTAACCAATTTTATACCATGGTATACTTGAAACTGAAAGAATTTCAGTGACACATGACACACTGAATCACTATATTGAATATGTATCAGAAAAACACATTACATTACATTAATAATCATACGTGTTCTTTGTGATTTGCTATTGACATAGTACACATGTAAAATATGAAAGCAAAGAAAATATGGTCATTCTTGTTCACCCAAGAGTAAACACAAACCCTTACCTTTCATAACTTTGCTGTTGTGCAAAATCTCGATGAATCTTGATTTTTGCCTTTTTTTCACATTTGAACATAATTTGGATTGTGTCACAATTTCATGATGAATGGACCTAAATGACTTGGAATAAAATTCCATAGAAAGCTATGCAGCTTTTTTCTTCTGATGTAAAGTTGCCATTCATAGATTATAAAGTTTTTGCATGACCGGGACAATTTACAGAAAAGGTTAGAGGTAATTCTGCCCCTAACCATGGAATTGTTGTATGAAGGCTACTGGTTACCAGTGTTGCACCCCCCCCCCCTTTTTGGTTGACAGACCAATGTACAATACTAAAATTTCTTCTCTTTGCTTTATTAGGTATGGCCGCCTCACCCAGCATGCATACTGCACCCGCATCTGCTCAGGTATCACATACACACCTGAAGACACACCTTTGGTACAGCTGTGCCAAGCAGTATCATGATTAAAGGCCTTAGACAGATCTGTCACTCATGAAAGCTTTAATTTTATTAATTAAACATTTAGAGTGAATTACAATCAGGAGTTGGAATATACAGTTAAACGGTTCTGTTTGGGGGTCCTGAGGGGCTGTGCTGGGAAAGACTGATTTAAGGTCAGCAAGGCCAAAGCAAACAAACAGTACAAGTTAAAATCCCAGAAGTATTTGATTCCCAAAGACACCATTTCCTGTTTACCGCTTTATTATTATCTGTTTACACATGTTTCTGCCTGATAACTTGTTTAATGTCAGATAATAATGATTGACAAATTACACTCAACGGTATTATCCTGTGAATTACATTGATGGTCATTATAAAATGGTTTGTGTGATGTATTTATGTCTTCATACAGTGACCAATTACACATATTAACCAGCAAGGTCTTCTGTGTGTGTGTAAATGTACTCCATGGAGGTAGTTTTTAGCTTGATTTTAATATTAGCTATACATGGTATAGTCTAAATGTCTGAAAGCACATTAGGCAAAGTTGAGAAGCTAAAACTATTGAAGTGAACTTCATGGTACATCAGATAAGTGTCAAATGTGTTGTGAGTCTGATCTCTACCATTATTGCTTGTTATTGATATTGCCCATTGATATATTGATATAATCTCTACCATTATTGCTTGTTATTGATATTGATTGTGTTCAGGCGACTCTAAGCTTACATTGAAGCAAAAGAGGGGCACACCACCAGATCCTAAAAACCTTAGATCATGTTTTTGGTTTATTTATTTTGAATTATAATAATGGCTTATGTATACCGACACATAAATATATGGATTTTACAATTTTGTTGATTCACCAAAGCCTACAGTGACAATAAAGTTAATTCTGTATAGCAGAATATTGATATTCCAACTATTGTGTGTGTGTGTGTGCATAGGTGGAGGGTCATGGGGTGGAGTGGGCCGTGGCTCTGTATGACTTCACACCTGAAGCAGAAGACGAGCTGCTGTTCGTGCAGGGCGATATGATTCTGGTGACAGATCACCTGGACTCAGAGTGGAGCAGCGGGAGGCTGAACGGCAGAGAGGGTATCTTCCCCACTGCTTTCGTACGCCCCTGCTCAGGTACATTGGCAAAAACAAATATACCATAATATTCCTGTCATTCCTGTTAATAGTCTCTTAATTTACCCAATTATTATCCAACACCTGCTACCTGTCAGTGGCATTTTCTTTCCAAATTGACTTTAGCCCTGCTTTGTGACACTTTTAATAATATATAATAATAATTTCACTGATTTACACTGCACTGTAAAGTTATGGGCACAGCCTACATTTTACAAAAGTCTGCAATATTGTGCACTGTGACACGTTCAGAAAGCAGTCCGGGCAGAAGCTGTCCTTCTAACACTGGGAAGGGGCAGGGCTGATGTATGCTGAATGGGCATATATATATATATATATATATATATATATATATATATATATATATATATATATATATATATATATATATATATTGATTTCATTACATCACAAAAATGTCTGTCTACACAAAAATGACTGTTCTAACATATATAATTTTTTTTTAAATATATGTTCATATTTAATTTAGTTACTTTTAAGGTCTGTGTATTGATGCTGTCCCTCAAAACTCTTGTAGCCCCATAACTTAGAATCTGGCAACTGTTCTGTACATTGAGCCAAAATCAAATTCTGTTGAATGGACCAATAGAATGATCCAAAATGACTGGGAATAAATACATTTTTTTTTTTTTTTTTTTTTTCGCAATATATCGCTGCTATATTTTTGACATACTTTTTGAGATGAATTTACAATAACATGATTGTACGTAGTTTGTACAGGGTGTTTTGCACACTGCTAGACTGAAGCTTACGTTTATTTTACATACACTGTTGCCATCTAGGTGTGATGGGTAGGAAGTGCAGTTCAGAGAATGTGAGCGTTCACTATGTTTACAGTGAATGATGTAGCAGGGTCTGATCCTTACAAACCCTAACCCTAATGGGTTATTTTCCAGGTATGGTCTAGGGAGTGAACAAATCGTTGTGTGAGCTTAACAGTTTAGAAAAAAAAGAAAAAATGAGCCCTTTAACACTCAACCAATACTAAACAACCCTGTGTGATCTGTGTAAAGAAACATTAATGCAGGTCCTATTTGAGTGTATGTGTTGTGTGGTGGAAATGGATGGAAATGGTGTTACTGAAGTCTTAAAAAGGGTGATGTATTTACTGAACTGAATGTGTTCTCTGTAAAGGCGGTTTCCCGTGAATGCTTATTAGCAGACCAGTTGGAATGAGGGTGGAAGAACTAATGAAGAACCCAGCTGAAGAACCTAGCTGAAGTGCCTTACCACTGGTTCGACTGCGCTCGACTGATCTGCCAGAAGATGCTTCCATTACTGCTGTATTACTGTCCAGCCCATGCTGTCCTGCTGGATCAGACGGTTGTGGTTCGATATTTTTTTCCGCTGGCTGCCAAAATCTACACCCTTCAAAATGGTTCTGCAAGTGTCCTCTAATGTAGGATTGTCACAACTCAAAGAACCATTTAAAAGCCTCTTAAGTTCTTGGTTCTATAGAGCACCAAAAAGTGTTTGCTACTGTAACAGAAGCCTTTATGCCAGTAAGTCTTAAGAGCATAGATATTTATAATAATATAATATAATATAATAACTTATAATATAATATAATAAAATAACAAAAAATTACACATAGAAAACGATTTGAAGAACCTCCACCAACTATAAACGGTCTAGGATGCACTGGTAAATTGGTACAGGGTCTTTACAATGTAGATTAAAAAAGGGTTCCCCAAGGTTTCTTTAGTATAGCCAGTGGTTCTACATAGAGCTATGACAACTCAGAGAAGCATTAGGAAGTTTAGATGGTTCTTAGCAATGTCAACCATAAGAATGGTTCATTATAGTATCAAAAGAGCCCATGTTTTTAGGAGTGTATGTAATTTTAGTACAGAAAAAGAAATCACTGTTGTTACAAATCAAACAATCCATTTTTGTTCTATATAGAATGATATTTCTATAAATGTAAGTTATGTGAAAAATAATAGCATCACTGAAAGATCCATTTTGCACCTTTTTAAGGCGGGTAGCATGAACATTTTTTATGAACGTGACCTATTTCTAATCCCCTGTAGATGTTTCCCTTCATAAAAGCACACAGCGTCAGGTTCGGTTTGGTGTGTGAGTATGAAGTAAGTCTACCGGCAGAACTGTGAAGGGAGGAGGCCGGAAACTACTTCAGTACTGATCGGATTACCTGTACGAGACAGACTGGCTTGTATTTGAAACACTAACTGTTGCGGTTTTCAGTATTCCTGTGGATGTGTGTTTATTTAAGACGTAGAATAGTGTCACAGTTTCACACCATGTATTGTGAATATTTAACAAGCATTGTGTTCTTCGCTCCTTTGTGGTAAAACCTTACCAGATATATGAAATGTGCAATTTTGTAAACAATTTATTAATAAACTCTGTTGTTTTATTACTGTTTATCGACTGTTATAGTATAATGTGAAGTCTCTGCACTCCCTCTTCTCTATAGATGTGAGGTTCAAGGTTCGAATCCAAGCTTTTTTTATTATGTACAGGGCTCGACTGAAGAGAGGGGGTGGCATTAAGTAAAATCTTGTGACATCACTGTCCACTGTTCAGGTTTCTATTCCATATTTGCATTTAACAGAGTGGACATATGTGTTTTGCCTTATAATGAAACACTGTCCCTTAATGGAGGGCAAGCAAACATAAAAATGAGCCTTTAAAAAGATGTTATTGGCTGGTTAATATCACTGCGTGGCTTGTAGAAGCCAAGTAGCATAGAGTGCACAGATTTGTGTTTAGCACTGTAAGGAAACCATCCAATTAGGGTCTGTCTTCTAGTTAGCTAGCTGAAGTGAGTGTGGTCAGTCAGTAGGATAAGCTTTTACGCTAGTCAGCTAACTTTTTCAGCTCAAAAGTGCTGTGGTCACAAGACCTGCTACAAACACCCTATTCTCCCTGTTCTGCGCTCGCTAGCGCGGTTTGGTTCATGTACAATTAAAGACTGCTACGTTTTGGTATTGGGTTTTAAAATTGAAGGATGACACATCAGTAGTTTGACAGTTTGTCACTTGTATGTACCTACCTCTCATTATTTCACTATGCCAAAGTAAACAGCTACAGTTTTCCATTTTAGGGAGCCATTTCTAAAACACTGCTAAACACATAACCTGACACATGACTCCACCCTGCTTTTAGAGTGCTTTTAATGTGACCAAGCCACCTTTTATGGAGCTCCACACTTACAAGAACAACTTGACTTGGAAGACTACATGTATTGGAAAGAATGTTAACTAACTGTCTGCTGGTCGATTTGATATTGGTTCTGTAAAAGTGAAATGGTCGTGTTTAAAGAATTAGTCAAATTACTGCTGTCTAGACGATCCAACCCATTTAAGATAAGAGCTATAAAAAAGTAGAACATATCAAACCTTTTGAGCTCCTGCAGCATCACCCTCTAATAACCTAAAGCCAGAACTTCACAAACCTTACCACTTCTACACTAGTCAGAGAAAAAAAAACTGTAATTTGAGCATGGGCCGAACCCAACTCCTGAAAAACAACCCCACACCATAATCCCCCCTCCACCTAACTTTACACTTGACACAATGCAGTCAGACAACTGCCAATCTTCTGGCAACCAGCAAACCCAGAACCGTCCATCGGGGTTGCCAGATAGAGAAGCATGATTCGTCACTCCAGAAAACACATCTCCAGTCCAGTCCAGAGTCCAGTGGCGCCATGTTTCAATGCTTTGCATTGCGCTTGAAGATGTAAAGCTTGGATGCAGCTGCTCGGCCATGGAAACCCATTCCATGAAGCTCTCTACACACTGTTCTTGAGCTAATCTGAAGGCCACATGAAGTTTGGAGGTCTGCAGCCATTGACAACCTCTGTGCACAATGTGCCTCAGCTTCCGCTGACTCAGCTCTGTCCTTTTACTTTGCTTATGACTTTGTGACGAAGTTGCTGTCATTCCCAATCGCTTTCACTTTGTTATAATAACACTGACAGTTGACCGTGGAATATTTAGTAGTAAGGAAATTTCATGACTGGACTTGTTGCACAGGTGGCATCCTATCACAGTACCACACTGGAATTCACTGAGCTCCTGAGAGCGAACCATTCTTTCACAAATGTTCGTAGAAGCAATCAGCATGCCCATGTGCTTGGGTTTATACACTTGTGGCTATAGATTCGATTGGAACACCTGAATTTAATTATTCAAACAGGCAAGTAAATACTACATTGAAGGCATATATATATATATATATATATATATATACACACACACACAGTTTATATTATAGGTCCAATATTCAAATCACTAAAAAAAAATTTATATTGTTTATTTATAGTATAGTGCACAATGCCCTCAGTTTGTCACTTATACCTATAACCAAGGAAGTTGCAGGTGTCTGCTCCCCTTTGTTTTGATGTTTTTAGTCAAGATATTTTTCCATCCACCTTCAGTCTAAATATTAGGTAACTTGTAAGGTCTTAGCTAGGCAGAATCATTCTGTAAAGAGTTAGCTACATGGGTACTGCAATTCTTTTGCTGCCTAGTGTTACAGGGACATGTTGTCAATGCTGAACAAGAAAGCACATTTTTGAATTAAGTATTCAAGTAAATAAAAGGGTTATGCACTTCTTAAGGATTTTATGTCCCATTCCCACCCCGCCCCCTCACATATGGTAATTTTAGATCCAAAAATCAGAAATTATCCATATAGACATGTTTCTATCAAGTACGTACTACATCAGCCTATAAATGACTAAACGTGCACCTCAATTGTAGGGAAACTATACTGAAACTGAAAACTTGTTACACCTCTGTCAACTGTAAAACCTGCCAAAATGTGTATTCTAATTCAATTGAACTAGAAAATGTAGGCCTTAAATATGTATTAAATTCAGTGCCTTTCTGATACTGACATTACCATAACACTATAGAGTATGGAATTGTCATTTAATACCCGTCAGCTCAGGTGTGATCGC
Organism: Salminus brasiliensis; assembly: GCF_030463535.1. Classification (NCBI taxonomy): domain Eukaryota; kingdom Metazoa; phylum Chordata; class Actinopteri; order Characiformes; family Bryconidae; genus Salminus; species Salminus brasiliensis. The sequence goes on along the minus strand of NC_132901.1, from coordinate 14,434,983 downwards.
TCTTAAATTGCAGTGTTCCTGATCACTTTTAAACTTGACGGAATATGACTGGACATTTATGCATTTTAAAGAAAGCACAAGGGGAAAGGGAACTGATTTGCGTGCCACGGTATCAATATTTAACTTAAAGAAGAAAAACAAAAACCACACGATTTTCAAATTTACAGATTTTATTGACTCTGCATGTGTGCGGGGACTTTTAAACACTCTCCTGGACAGGGGGCTCATATCCATCAGCTCTCTCCACCTTGGCCCCAGTTTCGCCCTCTGCTGGCTTAGCGGTGGTACTGCTGGTCCCCTCACCATGCAGCTCCATAAGCTTTCCCACTGTAATACACAGGTACATCAATGCAAACATGCCATCTCATCAAGATACATTTGGGTTGCACAACTGCTACTGCACAAAAACAGCACAGCCAGTGAGCAAAAGAGGCCCTTTCTACCCCCAACTAAAGTTTTTCCCTCCCCAGGAAGAACATTACTACAGAAGTGTACCCTTCTACAGAAGTGCAGAAACTTACAATCAAACTTGGGCTTCTTCAGCATCTTCACTTTCCTAACATAGACGTCATGCAGGGGGTAGATGGACTGGCAGGCCTTCTCAATGTCCTTTCCCACACTGTCAGGGATCCTGTACAACACAAATGGAGAAAACATTAAACTTGGCAAACACTACACTACCACAGAGTACTAATCAGTACCCAATTGTATTGGGCATTTAAGAAATGTTACCACTGGATTAGCAAGTGTCACAACAGTTTTAAAATGCAGTGAGCTAAATCACATTTATCTGCATATAAGCTGTTTGTTTAAGCAATGCTACAGACTGCAGCCATCAGTACTGGTTGGAGTCTTTATTCGCCTTGCATTTCCTTCATAAAACGATCATTTACCATAAGTGGCATGAGAGACTGCACTTTTCTGGGTGTTAACTCATCAGCTTAAATATCGTACTTAAAACTGCATTATTTGAGAATTGATTTTTGCTCCGGGCCCCCCCTATAGCTGGAGAGCATTTCACTTGACGGCAGTAAAGAACCGGCAACAGAAGTGAAGGGATTACGTGGACTGATGGGGCAGAGGAACGTCCAGTTTTGACTAGTTATGCTACATGATGCTGTACCCCTCACCACTATTCTGAATCTATTTTTAAGGTAAAAAAGGCTACATAAGGGTGGCATATTTAAATGTCACAAGGGGGAACACTTTAATTTACTTTGTGGGCCAAGCTCACAGCTTTGATCATTTGGGGAGTACTTTCAGCTTTCTCAAACCAACCTGAAACAAATTGTGAGTAGCAGCAAACTGAATAAGAAAGCTGCAGGTTAAATGGTTATTAATGTGTTGTATGATTCACTAAAAGCAACGAATCACAAAGCAGCCTTAGAGCTCATGTAGTCTAGTTGATTCTGAAATCAAGCCCAGGCCAGTGTATACATATTGGTTAGTGGGTCAGAGGTATGAATCCCAAATGGAGAACTCAATGATAATTTCAGAAGTAATACTACGCATCTGATTTTTTGTAATTATGTTTGTATAAGTTACAAGTACACCGGACACGCAGTGTGAATCCAAAACTGAACTCCAAGACAGTAGATCTGGAAAGTTTCTAGAGTCGGCAGTTGCGTCTGTATTGAGTCCAGACAGGCTTTAGCATGGAAACTTGGTAAACTGACCAAAGAAAGGCCTGAGAAATCTGAGTTATTGTATGCTGTTGAGTTTCATTGCTCTATTAAACCATCTGTATTTTTATGTAACTTGGCAAAGTGTATAAAACTATAAATCATGGTCCTTTAGGTCCAGTTTGACACAAAGCTAAATCTGAATTTTGAAATCAATGCATTTCAAATCAGCCTCTTTAGACTGAAAAGTTACAACAGTTTCACATCTTCCAGGTAAAGCACTTACAGTTTGTTGACCACCTCCTTCAGATCGTTGGTCTGGACTTCGCGGGTCATGATCTCCATCATCTTCTTGCGGATCTGACGGACCTGCTGGTGCTGAGCGTATGAGGTTTTCCTGATCTGGTTGGTACGCTTCTTGGTGAAACCCACACAGAACAGACGCAGCAGGTAGCCATCAGTGGTCTTTACGTCCACATGGGCCTCAATCATGGTCTGGGGAGGACAGGGAAAAAATAAGCAAGGCATATTAAACCTCAAGTAGGAGAAATTGTGCAGAGCAGAAATTATAGCAGCTCTACACAATACTGTGGCCCACATTCATGAAGAAACATCATACACGTTAGAAACCGATGAGTAAAGTCTGTATTTATGGTGCATTTACGTTTCAGTAAACCAAAGCATGTCACCCTTTTGGGCTTGATTTCAGCCCTGCGGCTTGCCAAATAATGCTTTGCCTCCCTGTAATGTAACCGCACAGTAGCCCCTTGCTAACTGGTGGGGTAAAGGTTTTTATTGGTTGCTAGCAACGTTAGCCTCTAGCACACATTAAATATTAACTCAGAACTAAAGCGGTTCAACTGTGCCTTCAAGACCGATATGTAAAACTGTGCATGTTAACATTCCTACCTGCCACTTCTTGACCATAGAGCACATTTTGTCACGGGTCAAGTCCATGCCGTGGAAGTTGGTCAGGCAGTTCTTTCCCTGCACATCTTCAGTGATGAGCTTGAACTTGCGGAAAGCAACTTCATCGTTCTGCAAATCAGCGAGGCTCACCTCGAAAACGCGGCCTTTCAGGCCATCGGAGGCGATTTCTGAAAGAAAGGAAAGAGGGATGGTTTTATTCAACCATCAGGAGCTTCATGAACACTGACATGTCAAAGTCAGTAAATCTCATGAGGGTAAGCACTGCTTTTAATGTCATCATGCACTACCAACCCATGATGGCCAAAGATCATATCGGACTAATCTAATCGAGGGTTTCACAAAGCAAGATCTCAGTCAGGAGAAAAATTAAGGTGCTTTACTTGTATTGCAGGGAGGTCTTAACTGCAAGCTTTGAAGACAACACCTGGCCAACTGTTGAGACCAACGTACTAAAGAAAGCTGTGCTTAAAAGGAGCCAGATTCAATTGCTACACTTTTTTCCCCTCAAAACGGAATTTGCTTTCTCCATCCTTTATTTTTGCAGTAGCTAAATCAAGGGGCGCCAACTACGAAAAACTACAGTTAGGTGATGTATATACTTGATAACAGGGAGCATGGCAGTCAGTTAATTGAGGTGGGAAAATGTGTTTAGGCACTATTAAGCAAAACTGTTTTCGCTACATGAATTAATTTCAGGGAATCACTTCTTTTAATACAAGCCCATTATACTTAACACCATTTGATCATAGGTCCTCTTTCAAATAGATGCTCACACAATGCAAAGACCAGCTGGTGCTTTAAACTTAGAGTTGCAAAATGACCAAAACTGCCATTCAAGGTTTATCATAACATGACAAAACTTGCTCTGGACAGACCTCAGATCAGGCTTACATTATCTGATTGCCTAAAGAAATCCTGATTAGTGAACACCCCCCAGGTCCACTTTTACTACTCACTGGTTCCCTGAGTCCTGGTGACCAAAGTCTTGCCCAGGTTGCGGATGTTGAACATTGCCGGCGCTTTGACATCATACCAGTCCTTCTTGGAGAAGGGGTCAACACTGCAACAGAGAAAACATGAACACACTGATCTCAGATCTTATAATATGAGCAATGTAGAAATTGTTAGCTACAACACCATACAGACAGCCAGTCAGGAGAACACCACAGAAGACCACTTCAACCAAGACACACTGATTTCACCACCATCATTATTATTATTATTATTATTATTATTCTTCTTGGAGAGAAAGAGGAGTTAACACTGCAAACGTGGCAAAACACTGAAATACTCAGACTGGTGTTTTTGGAAAGGAGACTATTTTAAAGAGGATTTAGCAAAGCAATATCAAACAAACCACAGTGAAGTCCTCACGCTTTAAAGTAACAGCTCATATGAACTTAGCCATGCTAACTGTCCGGTCCACCTTAAAAAGCCACATCGGCTACATTTGCCTTACTGGCAGTTTAAGGTGGGACGGAGAATTGGTGTAGCAAGCAACCTTCATATCAACTTCAGCTGCACATGAACGATGTGTGAGAGGCAATACACCAACTTCAGAGCTCGTAGCTCCAGGCCTTTAGGCCTACTATAAGAACAGCTGATTTTAACGGTAAAACAACCCGATTTCATGCTCTCAAACCGGGACCAGTTATCTTTCTTTGCCCGTTTCTCCTCGTCTTAAACCCGGATAACTAGCACCGGGGTTACACCGCCACGGCGTACCACTGACAATCCCCCAACTATCCGCTCCATCCATCCCTTTTAAAAAACAAAAACATGCCCCAGACATTTATTAAACTCTTATAAAGCATATAACGTGAAAATTGTACGACTTACATCTTCTTCTTGGCACCTTTTTTGCCTCCTTTGGTGAGTCTCTTGTTCTTACCGACCGCCATGATGAACGCAGGGAGCGAAAGAGGAGGAGACACGGTATTATCGCGAGACTTAACGGTGAGCGGGGAGAGAGACGAAATATCGCGGGACTGGAGTGTAGGAGCGAGGGTGCCGCCCAGTGGTCGCAGTTGGGAGGGGATGAATTAGATGTATTGTTTTGAATGCAACAGTTATCGTTTATATTTTAGAATTTTTAAATAAAATTATATTTTATACAATTTTATACGACATTACCTTTATTTTCTCCACACCTAAAACTATATCTGAAAAAAATCATATTCAGATTTATTTTTTTGATGAAAAAGTGTTTTTCTAAATCTGTGCTCATTTTCACAATCTGATTTTATAGCGGTGTGTAGTGCAGTACTTGCACTATATGCTCAAATGTTTGTGGACACCCCTTCTAATGAATGCATGTACAGGAGCAAAGGCACACTCAGCTTGTCTTGTCCATGTTGAGAAATATTGCCAATAGAATAGCATATAAAACATGAACCCATTGGCACCTTGCCTAATAACTGGTGTGGGTTAGGGTTAGGGTTAGGGTTAGCATTGAGCTGTGGAACCGTGGAAAAACTGCTCTGGAATGATGCTTGGTGCTCCATCCAATACTTTTGGGATGAATTAGGGAGCTGGGGGGAGGGGGGGTGAGGTGGAGTGGTAATCATCCACCAGCCTGACCTCACTAATTCTCTTGTTGCTGAAGGCAAACAAATCCTCACAGCAATGCTCCTCCAAAATGTAGTAGAAAACCTTCGCCCCTGGACCGTAGAGACAGTTACTCCAAAAAAAGCAAGATAAACTCTTTTTAATACCCTTGATTTCTGAAGAAACAATGAATGAGCATGTGTCCCAATACTTTTGTCTATATAGTTAAGATAGAGTCTGATAAGAAAAATCCACATAAAGTACCACTCTCAAATGTGTCCTAATGTGAATCTGGAATCTGGGTTGTTCTTTCTATTGACTTAAAAAGTATGACAACTGACAAATGCAGGTGGCCACTGTTGGGCCATTGAGCAAGGCCCTTTACCCTCTTTGCTCCCCGGGCGCTGGAGTTGGCTGCCCACCGCTCTGGGTGTGTGTGTGTACTCACTGCCCCTAGATCACTAGTGTGTGTGAGTGCACACTGTACAGTGACAAATACGTGCACCCTTTAAATGACCAATAGAAATTCTCCAAAAGGACTTAAGAAAAAAAATATATTTTCTTCTCTTGTAAAGGTACCATTTCTGCGATACATGTTTTTTGCATGACAGAGTTAATTTATTAGAAAGACCTTATAATCCATTAGAAGACTAAAACCATGTAAAGAACCACTGATATAGCACAGCCCAAACCCCTCCACACACATTCCTGCCTGACTGAAGCACTTTCAGCACTGTCTCACACTGGCAAATCATTCACTGTGTGAAACCCACCTCCTCCTAAAGTGGTACAATTACCAAATACAGAGCACATGTTCACCATGTGTTATACATCATATCATATATTATACTGATAGAATATTTTGGATGAACAAACATCTAATAAAAACTAGCAGGGTTGTTTTATGTGTAAGAAAGATGAGCCCTCAGGATAAGGTTTCTCTAAACGCTAGCTATGTCTCTGACCCTTGGGTGCTGTTCCTATAGGGTGCTTCCTGTTGGGTGATTGCTCTTCCTCAGGGGCGTCATTACCCCCGATGTGTTGCTGTGCCTCACTAAACTTACGATGGTTAAAAAAGTGCAATTTAGTTCTGGACTGCTGAGCAGAACTACAGGACACGCCACGTAAATGTATTATCGGTACTACATTTCCCATAATGCCACACCGTCTTCCCGAAAGCGTGCAGCTGACGCGTTCAGTCAGTCAATAATGGACATTCGTCCATATTTAAAAGAAGCCACGAATCATTCAAGGTAATGATAGCTAATAGTATAACCTACCAAACTACACATTAGACCACTAAAGCAAAGACATCATTAATACAAGTAGTAAAGGCATCAGTGACGTTAACATAGGCTTTATTTAAGATAGCTGGTTAAAGGGGCACTGAGAATACAGGCTTGCAGAATGAGTGCCGTGATATAGCCAATATAACAGTCAGCTACTCATTTTTAAAGCCTCTGTTATCTAGCTAACAAGACTTGATGATGCAAAGAGAAATTCACAATTTCACATTCACATATGCATGTGTGTGACAGTAATGTTACTAATACAACACTAACAATAACTATTTATATTATTTATATTATATATATTTATATTATTTATACTATTTATACTATTTATATTATTATTAACATTTTATATATATAGTATATATTAAATAATACACAAATATAATAACTTGGTAATATTATTAGGCAAGCAGAGGGGTACAGCTGTGCCCCTCTAAATTCTATGAGTCCAGAAACACCCCTGCTCTACATACACCTAAGCTAAGACGTCTGAGAAGTCATGTGATTTTGATCACATGCCCTCCCAGACTGTCAACCCATAGTTTTATTGGGCTTCATTTAGACAGTGTCCCACATTATGGCAATTCACCCTCATTCATGTCTTCAGTGTGCAAGCAGTAACAATTACGCAGACTTAAGGTGCGGGAAGGGGTTTACCAAGAACAGTCTGCCTGTCTAACGTCTTTTATGATATGCAATATTTATTGCAATATTTTGTCATAAAGACAGGACAGGACAGGACGAGGTGACCATATTCATCATAGTGTTGGACACAGCCGGAAGTTGGAACCCATCCGTGCAGTGAAACACACACAGTGACTGTGAGCAAATATATCTGGAGCGGTGGGCAGCCATTGCTGCGGCACCAGGGGAGCAGAGAGTGTCAAGGGCCCAGCAGTGGCAGCTTGCCGAGCCCGGGTATTGAATCCACAGCCCTGTCATCAATAGCACTGTGCTCTAACCTCTGAGCAACAGTGTAGAATTTTGCTATCCAAATACTATCCACACTCTCTGCGCTGATGATTTCTACGATATACTCATAAAAGCATATTGTGTACCACGGTAACAAAATTGATAACGATACGATAAAATATTGTGTTATTGCCCAGCTTTACTAACATCTGTCTCCCTGAAACTGTGTGCAATGGCATAAATACACATACCTGGTACTTCAACACCCTTCAGGCTGTTATTTTCAAGTGTTTATTTGGAGCTGTGTTGTAATTTGTAACAGTTACTTTAAGTGCCACATTCACCTCCTCCTGAACACCACCCACAGCTGGTGTATTGTGTAAAGACACCCTCACCCCTGGTGGTAACCTAACAGGTCAGTCAACCTGTGTGTGTGTGTGTGTGTTTTAGAACGCAAAACATGGGATGTCCAGCAAGGTCACAGTGTCGCCACTATACAGGCCGATTAACTAGTCATAATGCTTCACCAAATCTGAGTGCTGCTACCTAATGTCTACTAGGTTTATAGATTCTATACAATTAGGCAGGCGTGATTTGGAAACCTTGGAAAGTCAGACAAAAAAAAAGACAAAGAAATTTTTGTTTCCAAATAAATCAATAGTTATATAAGTTATTTTATTTTTGTTCAATAAAAGCTAATCAAATTAAAGTTTATTGGTAATATACATACACATACAGAGATTGCAGTAATGTACGACCACATAAAAATCAAGATTTAAACAACAGAATAAGATTATAGTTCTATAAAAGGGAAAAAAACTAATTTTTACTTCCTATGGAAGCAAGATTTTATTTCACTTCAATTTGAAGCATTTCTATTGGTCCATTTTTCATTAATTCAGTTTCAAATTATGTCAAAAAGTGAAAAACAAAAAAACGTTTTTTGCATGACAGTGAAGATATGCGTAACACAATACTGTGCAATATCGATCTGGAGGAAGTGGAGAGCTAAGTATTTAAGCCTAGCTAGCTGATCAAAGCTACAGTCAAACATCTTGAAGACACTGGCTTTGAGACGTCTCTGTTGTCCATACTGACCAAGCTGACCAGGTGTCCTTCCTTGACATTAATTATGCATATATATATATTAACAGTCTCATGTTTATTTATATCACAGTTATGTGTAACCAATGAGTATTAACCTCTTTGTTCTCTTCTCTGTTAACCAATGAAATGTAACATCACAGCTCTGGGGAAATATTTAACCTCTGGTATTTTTGGTCAGACTTGGGAGATCCCTTTTTTAAATACATATATTGCTTTAGAGCATTAAATGTTTGCTGTTCTGTTTAGGGATTTCTACCACACTGGTCACCAGCAGAGAATCAACCAGCTCCATGCCAGTGTGGACCAATATAGAATTTGTGCTGGTCTATGCTGTTTCTTTCAGCAGGGTTACAATACTGGATTTTTCTTTTTGTGTATGTGTGTACATACGGTGGTGATGGAACTACAGTTTAAATAAAGACTTACTAAAGACTTTCTACGCAGACATATCTACAGACACCCAGGACTGGTACAAAAGTTCAACACATACAGGGAAAAATGTTCAGAAATGTCTGAATGTCATGTGAACGAGCAGCACAAAGAAAAAAAAACTATTGCACCTTGAATGATGTAGCTGGAATCCGATTGATTTGGGAAATGTTGGATTTTGTGTGACTTTTTGCCACTCTGACTGCAGATGAAGAGCCCAGCTCCAGTCAGATATGCAGAAAAATGGGAGTTTGCCTGAACAAAGCTTTTGTACTTAAAGGGGAATAAAAAAAAATCACTGATTTATTTTTTGACATTTTCTGCCTAATTAAATAATGCCTTTAAATATATATAACACTAACTGGACTGATGAATATGCTGCCTGACACCTCAGACACTGTTCTACTTAAAGTTCGGAGCAATTATATTAGAAATCTATTCCTAGTGGAGAGGTACATGCAAAAAAAGTCTCTAGTGGACCTTGCTTACACTTCTACCGCTGCATTAAGCAGAGACTGAGAAAAGTGTTTTTTGGAAAGACATTTATTTTTACAGCAGTCATTATTTCACTACAGGTAAAACACAAGTACTGGAGGACGGCTTTAGGATACTCTGCACATCTCTGACCTAAAAGTCCTAAAAGTCATGTGTCTTGGATTGTGGGCATCTGTTGAATGAAAATGAGGTGGAATGGAGGACACTTACATTTACATTTAAGGCATTGAGCAGATGCTCTTATCCAGAGCGACTTACTGTGTCTGCGTTTGAAGACATGAAGAGATGTCTTTCGGACACTCTGGGGAAGTTCGGTCCACTTCGGAGACAGAAAAAAAGCCTGGATGCTTGTCTTCTGTGGATCTTAAAGGATGGCGGGTCGAGCAGAGCCATATTGGAACCTGGAAGGGCTCTTGGTACTGATCGGCTTATGACCATGGCCATCAAGTACGGAGGGTCTGGTCCATTCTTGGCTTTGCAGGCCAAAGTCAGGGTTTTGAATCTAATGTGGGCAGCAGCTACAGGAAGCCAGTGAAGAGAACGCAGCAGTGGAGAGACATGGCTGAATTTAGGAACGTTGAAGACGACCCGTGACGCTGCATTCTGGATGAGTTGCAGGGGCCTGATGGTGCGTAAAGGGAGACCAGCCAGAAGAGAGTTGCAGTAGTGAAGAGTGTAACTGTTATTCACAGTCACATTTCACATAAAGTGGGAGTCCGAGATAGGGTCCTGAGACAACAACAGTCCCACTCCCAGTAAAAAAAGCCAGTGATTGCAAAGGAATCAGTCAAAAACATCCAAGAAATATGTCACTTTTACTATGTATGAGAAAGAAAACACAATAAAATGTGTCTCTGTATGTGCAGATAACCAACCCAACCAACCGAACCCAAGCAGATGCTCTAAATGAGCACCACACCTTAGTGAAGTAAAGTCTTAGTTAAACACATAAACAATTTAACAAACATAGTGAGGACCCTGTTTAAAGGGATAGTTTGGCTGAATGTAATCAATCAGCACTTTAGCTAGCATGAGCCCTGCCTTTTAAGCGTTGGGTTGGGTCATGCAACAAGACAATGATCCAAAGCTCACAAACAAAGGCCAGGTCAAAGTCCCGATGTAAACCCAATTGAATTGATTCAATGATTTGGCAGGACCTGAAAGTCGCTCAAAGACCTACAGACACTAAATAGTGTGAGACATTTGATGTTTGCTTGCAGTTCCTAGACCATTTGTTTTTCCAGCACAAAACAAAAAAAGTATGTACACTATGAGTTTAGAGGTTAGGCCCCATTAGATGATTCAATTATCAGTTTAAATAAATTCCAAATAAGTTTACATTATTTTAAATAGGATGGCTTTCCGATGTTAGCCCACAGTTATCACCCTTTTGGTTGTTGGCCATATATATTGCTGCTGTCCAATGAAAACCATGTATCTCCATTCATTTATTTTTCTCCATCATTTGAACCCTGGAGCTGCTCTGTACCCTGTGTACATAATTCTGGATGAATAAACCAATAGAAATAATCTGGCTGTGGTTTTATAGGGAGGGTTCATTCTCTTATTGCTCAGGGTTTGAGGTCAGCTGGCCGACACCAAGGTGATGACACAAGGGGCATGTTGCTGAGGGAGACTGTTATGGCAGACACACACACACACACCTGTACACACATACACACACAAACACAGCTTCATATGGCTCTGGGGAGCCAGATTGTCAATTCCCTTTAGAAATACAGCAAGACTACAACTCACAAACATGTAGGTTTCTACATAAAGCTCTCCTATAAGTCATTTTAATATTTGTTTAGTGTTATATATTTTCAGAATACAGGGCATTTAAAATTACGAAGAAAAAAATAATGCTTCAGAGGTGCTCTTACAAGGAGGGGGGTCAACTAGCTAACATGCCTACAACAGCTATTCTTAAAGAAAGAATGAGAGAGAGTATTATTCCTGATCAACAAGTTAATATGAGCCAGCTGCAAACTCTCAAGCTACTGCTACCTGCCACAGACTAGTTGCCCACCATTCAATACTACTTTAATGAGTACATGGACTCTTAAATGAGTACATGGTCTTCTAATTGTTGTTATTATTGTTATCATTAAAAATCATCATTACTTTCATTATTCCTGCCATCACTGCTGTGACAATATCACCATACCTGAGAAGAAGAACAGTCTTATGTGGTGGTACAGTGACCATTTCTCAAGTAGTTTTAACCAGAGGAGGATGGGTCCCCCTTGTGAGTCTTGGTTCCTCCTAAATTTGTTCCTCCAGCTTTGAGGGAGTTTTCATTTTCACTGTGGCTTTTGGGTTCTATGTTTTTGTTGATCTTTTGTCTTATTACCAGATCATTGAAGATGATTTTTGTCTTATTACCAGATAATTGAAGATGATTTTTGTCTTATTACCAGATCATAATTTGAAGTTAAAGCTGTAAAGATCCGTACATGGGATGAGGCGACTGTAATAGAATTCCCTAGAATTCCCAGCTGGACCCTTTTTTCAAATCCCGAAGAGGAAAAAGGTGGTCACCCTAGTTTAGAATTTAATATTGACACGTGTGTGTGTGTGTGTGTGTGTATATAGCTACATGTATTCTCTTTATTAGTTGTATTATTAAACACCATACATTATTGATTACATTAAAAATGTATCTGCCCTCAATATAGGTATATAGTATGGTATTACATAATTATCATACATTTACAGTTACCTTGAAACTATTAATTCATAACAGGACACTCATTTAAGGAGCCAGTAGCAGTGTAGTGATTTACTAATATTGAGCAATACCACAACACACATACTCACACACTGTGGGATCTTAGATGTAATGAGCAGAATGAGTTCCAGTGTGCTGAAGGGTTTGTTCCGCAGCGCACCCAGCTGTAAAAGTCGGCTGGAGCAGAGCTGTCAAGTGTGTTTTGTGCCCGGATTTCTGCACAGCTCGAGGACCCTGTGCATCTGTGTGGGTATGCGTGTCTGTGCCGCAAACGCCAGTGTTGTTTCTTATATTCTCTGCTAATTTCAATCCAAGTCATTCAGATTTATGAAATGAGATGTTTCCTGATGCATAGAATCATGGAAGATGATTTGTAAGGGAAAGGGTTAAAAACATGCTTTTTGCATAAACCACACACGTTAATGGAACTGAGAGAAAAAATAATGAGTCACATACAAAAATAATGATGATTTGGGCCTTTTAATGCAGTAACCCAGATTAATTAACCCTAATTCATTCATTAATAAATAAATAGATAAGCCCTCAGTGTAGATGTACACACTACTCAGCTGCAGTATCCACTGTGTAGTAGCTCTTAACTATGTTTATTTATTTATGTATTTATTTATTTTTAAATTATTAATATTTTTTTTTATCACCAGCCAGTTTTCAGTCAAGTCCTGTCCCTTCTGCCCTGAGATTGGCTGCTGCTAGTAATACTCGCCAATCATATCAGGCCATTATGAAGCTTGAAGTCATGAATGGTGTCAAATCCTATTTAAAGATAAATAATATATTTAAATTATTTAATTTATTTTAATTTATTTTTATCAATGTATGTAGATATATTGGTAATATTAAAGGCTATGACAAAAAAAATATGTCTACTAAAATTATTTTTAGTGTTTTTTCCTCGATATTAACGTTGTTTCAACGTTCAAAGTAAAAAATACAGTGCTATGATTGGTTGTTAGTGCCCCGCCACCCAGAGCTTCGATTGGCTGACGGTTAATCCCGCCTTTCCTGCGCTGGGATTGGCTAGTCGTTCATGCCTCGTCACGCCAAGCCTTCCAGCATGGTGAACGGCTTGGGCTACAAGCCAATCCGAGCGCTGGAAGGGCGGGGCTTTAGTTTTCTGAAACAGTGAACTGCGCGAGAGTATGAGCTAAGTAGCCAATCCCAGGGAACGAGAGGCGGGGCTGTAGCACGCCAACGTCACCAGCGGCTCGTACCTGCGCCACACCTGAGCTGGAGCGCGCCGCTTTCCTCTGCGTTCTGCGCATGCGCGGCTTTCCCTCAGCTGCTCCACTGACATGGCGGAGGAGAGGAGGAGTGAGCAGGAGAGTGAAGCTGATCGATGACATTAACGGGACTTAACTGTATCGAACAAGGACCGTAGCGACTCTTATCGATCCGTAAGGACCTCGCGAGCCGTGGCGGTATTGTGTTTTGCCGTTCGGAAGCTTTTTTCGTGTATTTTCTTGCCAGACTCTTTGTCTACCTGTCTAGAGGGGCTTTAAGTTAGCAAGTTTCCCCTTCGCCTCGGCTCTGGGGCGCTCGGTACAGTTCCGCTCCTGCTGGAAACGTCGAAAAAACGAGATAAAGGATTCATATTTGCGCGGAATTTGTGGTTAAAAGTTGGCAAATTGTTAGCATTCGGCTAAAGTTGGAACGGGGCGCGCGGGCGCGCGGGCGCGCGGACGTTCGATGACAGCTCGCTCGTCCGTTGGGTCGTCGTGAACGCGCGCTCTGAATGACACAGAGGAGCCATAAGTGCAGAAAGTGCGTTAGCTAGCTAAGTAAATGAAAGCTGGACAAAGTAAGACAAGGCAAATTACACGGCTTGTGAGCCTGCTCGTGTTTTTCGTGGATGGTGATCGCGGGCATCTGTCAGCGTAACCGGAGCCAAAGCCGTCGGGGTTGGGGTTGGGGCACCGGCTGAACAGGTGCCTCACCTGTTGGAGGGAGAGAAGGAGAGAGCGAGAGGGAGAGAGATACACCTGGCCCACCTGAGTCATGGCTAGTGAAGACGGGAGCGCGCAGCTCGGCCCCGCCGTCCCCATCAGGGGCATCCGGATGAAATTCGCCGTGCTGTTGGGCCTGGTGCAGGCTGGAGAGGTTTCCAGCCGGGACATCGTGGAGACGGTCTTCAACCTGGTAAGTTAAGCTGATTAGGCGGGTTATTCAGGTACACACACACACACACACACACTGTTTGGTAGGACTGCACTTTTTGAAGCGTACTTCCAGTCGCTGACCACATACAAAGGCCACTTTATTAGAAACACTGACACTGGCTTCACTAGCTTCATTATATAGGTGTACAGTTACACACTGTAGTCCAGCTGTTGCTGAACAGTTTCGGTCACTCCCATCGAACCCATTCGTCAGTGGTCAGTTTCAGACCACAGGACAGCTGTTGTCCAGATATCTTTGGGTCAGTGAACCACTCTCAGCGCAGCAGTGACACGGTCATGGTAGTGTTCATGCTAGTTTGTGCAAATGGTACAAGTGGTTTAGTCACTGCAGAGAGAGGGGAGAGGGGTCCACCACTCAGAAATATCCAGCCGAGCGTGGACAGGCGGTCAGATCGGTGTTGAAGGGCCAGAGGATGAGTAAGACTGATTGTGCATTAGCAGATGGGCTACAGTCTTAAACTGCACACCAGGAAGGTGGAGCTGTAAGAAAGGAGCTTCTAATAAAGTGGCCAATGAGTGTACGTTCCAGCCCACACTTCTGCATCTTCTGCCACTGAATAAGGAAATATGTTTCACAAGGCAGCACGAGCTGCTTAGTGTGTTAAAGCCTCTGTGGATCTTTTTTTTTGTTTTTGTGATGTTTATCTCTTCGTCTCTGAAATCTGTGAAATGCAGTAGTGAATTCAGGAAACCACGTTTTTATCGTAAACCACATTTGTTTGCCAGACCTCATACTGGGTCCATGAACCTTAAGAC
>NC_132901.1:14107458-14114958 GCF_030463535.1 Salminus brasiliensis | reverse complement strand
ATTATGGGGTGCCTGTTACGTGCATCCAAATAAAACCCCTTCCCTGACATAGCCGGCATGGAGAGACTTGTAATGTCAGAGGCTTTTAATTTGACAGCTGCGGTTCTCCATTCATTGCTACTGGGACACATCTCGTCAAGATTAATTATGCTTTGGTTTTATTTGGTATTTGCTTTCACATCTAGTCTAAGGTATATTTTCTTCCAGCAGTCTGCTCAGGAATTAATCTGGGTGCCCAAGCCTTTATATATTTAATGGAATGATATGGTTATGGAGTATTCACACTGGTTTCATACCTTATACTTAAGAAAGCTGTTTCCTATAAACCAGGTGCAGGACCCTATATCTGGTAGTAGGCCCTCTGCACTGACTTTATTTGATATTGCTGAGCTGTTCTCTTATTTCGAGCTTTACATAATATTAGCAGAGTTTTTTATTTCATCTTTTTGGTTTTGGAGGGTTGCTGTGTAGAACTGCTTAAAAGTGAAGTTGGTGCTACTGTTATTATTTTAAGACTCTATTTCTATATGAAAAATATCCATATTTACAAAGAGATGCATTTCTTGGTAATTACCTGATTGGTAAATAATGTCTGGTATGTGAAGTTTTGATCTGAATAGAAATAAGGTGTTACTGAATTGTTGATATGTGGCCCCTGTTTTAGTGGCCTATTGGTTTAGCTAGGTAAGCTCTTAAATAAATGAAGCTACTCTGGGCAATACATCCAAAATTGATCGAAATTCATATTTTTCTGTTCATTTGTTTTTTTTTGTTAAATATATATATTGAAATTCTGTTAGTACTTTCCCCACTGTGTGTGTTCATGTACTGTCCCCTAAAAACCGTATTACCATGTGTGTATTCACATGACTCCACTCCGTCCAGTCTGAAACATGGAAGCGACATGGCGGAGAACTCGAGCAGCTTATACAATCGTTCATTAATCAGAATCAAGGTAAAAATGTTAAATCAATATCCATCATGAGTAACTGGAGGTCATGTGAGCCAGCACTATGATCTACTGTATCAGCATCAGATAGTTTGTGTACCTTTTTCACTCATACTGAAATATAGTATCATTTTATTGGAATTCAATTAATTACACAGTTTATGTGTTCAGTCTTGGCAACCATTACCTATCTGATAAGGGCCACAGTAGAATAAACTGACTAGAAGAATTACTAGAAAAATGTTAATTTGATTTGTGTTTTTTGTTTGTTTGTTTGTTTGTACATATTTAGGTATTGTAGCAAGACCCCTGTGATCCTAATTGGCATCCAGCCGACAATCGAAAGTTCTCTTCACTGGCCTTCAAAGCCAAGAATGGACCAGCCTCTCCGTTCTTTGATGGCAGTGGTCAAACGCCCATCAGTACAGAGAGCACTTCGAGCTTCAAGTATGGCTCTGCATCCAGGCTTTTTTCTGTCCTGCACCGAAGCAGTAAAACTTCCCCTGGGTGTCCGAACGGCAGAGCAGCTCACTGTCTTCAAACTCAGACAGAAAACCCATCTCTTCTATTATCTATTGAGTATTAGGGTCTCCAGACTGACTGACTAAGCTTAGAGGTATCTTTTTTAGTCTATACAAACTAGGTAAGGGGAGTTTCTGAGTAAACAGTGGAGCACTTTTGTAAGTCGCTCTGGATAAGAGCGTCTGCTGAATGCCTTAAATGTAAATAAGAGTTGAACAAGGATGGCCTGAGATGATGCTTATAGCACAGTTGACTGTAGTGGTATCTGATTCCAGCTTCCAGCAGAAGGCCTTGTCCAACCTTAGAATGTCCCCCTGAGGGTCCCTGAAATAAAGCTCTGTGTAAGCAGTGTGTGTTAGCTAATTTATGATTCTCTGGATCAATTCAATAAAGAGATGTATGGCTGTCTTCCAAACAAGACATTGGGTGTAATTTGTTTACCAGTGTGTTTATGGTAAAAGCCTGATGTATCAGTTACCGTGTATCACACCACTGTATTGATAACGACGGTGGGCCCTAGTCATAACAAACACAGCAGGCACTAGCTCAAGGGTTCCCGATCATAGTCCTGGAGACTCTTTAAAGCAACATTATGTAGCATTTTTACCTTCAAATAGCAGCTTCCAAATAATTTAATCAAAAAGGCAAAAAACATCATAGTAAGACTCTCAAGATTCATTTTGAGATTCCCGCTCTTGGTCTTGCCCTGACGTTCCTTCCTCCTTCTCACCTCATTTGTGGTCTCTTTCTGACGGTAGATGCTGTACTTTGACTTTAGCTGTGGCAAGGGCTACCTGCAGACCTGCAGTGATGACATTTAAGGATTGTTAGAGACTATTTTACACATTTTGTGGTCTGCTGTTGGACTGAACTTGCTAGGACGGCCTGACCTGACCATGTTGGCAGTTGTTGCACTTGTAAATCATTTTGCGGACAGTGGACCGGACTCTTCTGTATCTACAATCTTCTTTCTGAAGGCCTCAGAGAGCTCTCTCGCTCTGGCCATGGTGATGCCACTCATTTCAACAATTAACAGCAACGCAGACTGAACGTCTGAGGTTTAAATAAGACAGACTCCTCCAGAATCCCCTCTAACCATGTCCTGATTGTCTGCAGCTGATGCGCTGCGCCTGGTTCGAATTTTAAGAAGTAATAAATAAGGGGGTGTTGTAACTTTTTCTTCACAAGAAATCATCTTTTCTATTGAATACATTGTACTGATTAGGGTTTTTTGTTTGTTTACTTACAGTGCCTATAAAACATATTCACCCCCTTCAGAGCAGCTTTAGGTTGTGTGGAGTGTTGCTTTGTCTTCATGGTGTATTTGTAGATTTGTAGCCAGGAATTCCGATTAACCAGTCACTGGACCTTCTACACACAGGTGTCTGTATACCACCAGCATCAGCTGCCTGGACCTCTGTTAAATTTGGTCAGTTACTGTAAAGAGGGTAAATATTCATACAGTCACTTTTATTATGCATTATATATTTTTATTTAATTTACTACAAATGTAGAAATATGTTCTCTCTTTGATATTAACAGGGTTTTTTGGTAAATGAAAAAAACAAAAAACAAAAACAAGCCAAATGATATTGACCATAATTCTGTTAATAAAAGTAATTAAAGGGAAAAACATTCCAAGAGGGTCGATATGTTTTATAGGCACTGTGAGTTACATCTACAATATTGTTAACACCAGTCCTTGACACTTAACTGTTTAATGCACTGGTTACAGTGACAATACATCCACCTGAATTTCACCAACAAAAAAGAGCCAATGAACTTCATTCATTCATTCATCTCCTTCAGTTCACCTCAACAATTCAGATCCAGAAGAGCTTGATCAGTAGCTAATGGTGGCCCTCCTGATCAGAAAAACGGTTAGGTTCCAGGACTGGAGATGGGAAACCAATTCTGTCACTGACAGTTCTGACCACAAGAGGGAGACAGATCATATTTAACTGCACTTAACAGATCAGCTGCCCCAGCAAGCCTGAATCGCTTGAAGGAAATTTTAGACAACCTGAATACTCAGTTCTCACAGGTACATATGTCATACCTGTGCGCAGTGTACTGATCTTCAAGCCACTACAGATCAAGTCAAAGTCAAAATGCCTCATTATTACATTGAATACCACATACAGTAGTGCCAATGATGTAAAGTTACAAATTATAACATTAGAATAAATGCAAATAAACAAACTGTTGTGATTTGCTGTGTGTGTGTGTGTGTGTGTGTGTGTGTGTGTGTTTTCTTAACTATTTCCAGTGTTCTGCAGGAAGAAGGCCAGTATATCCAATTCCGATCCAACACCTAGTTTATCTAATCAGTTCTTTGTTAAGGTAAGTCAGGTTCACAGAGAAGATCAAGATATTTGGTTTGACAAAAACATTTTATTAATATCAATTAATATTTGACATTCTGTCCAGATCATAATAACTATATAATAATAAAGCATATATATAAATTATATATATAAAACAGTGTTTTACAAAGGTTTTACAAGCTCACGCTCAGTGAAGCACAGGTTTTGACGGTTCTAACCTGACATTTATAGTATTTAGGCCAAAATACACAAACACCACAAATACCACAAAAACTTCAGTATGTGTTATATGGTGTTTTAAGCCACTTTCCTTCACTGTTCAGCATTTTTTATCATCCAGTTCTACAATCATTTAAATGGAGTAACTGAAGCTTAATCTGGGCTTTTCTGATCCTGAAATGCAGTGTTGAGTAAGATAAAATACATACGGGTCATGTGACAAAAGCCGCAGAAGTGCATTTGGGGGTCATGTGACAAATGTACATGAAAACGACTTTGGTGATGCGGCTTGCTTTACTAGTTTGCATACTGTTATCAAACTCCATCACTGCTACATGACCGTCTTAGCATCATGGTACACACAATACAGCATTTGCTCTTTGTGGTTTTAGAGGCTCACAATATTGATTGTGAAGTGGAACCTTATTGACAGAGGACTGGTAGCTGTGCCCACTAAGCTAACTGTGAATGTTGAATGATTGGCCTCTGTGGTTTGGCAGTTGTTTACGGGTTTAATGCATGCTGGAATGCAGTTTAATGGTTTTAATGCAGTTACAGGACTTACAGGACCTGCTTTTATGCAGTTCAATCATAATGCAAGGAGGCCAACATAATAGCCCACATGTTTCCCCTTCTACACATGCTCACGATTTTTACCTATTGGCCAGACCATGAGGATAAGTTACTTAGACACTGATCAGCCATAACATTACAACTACTGCCAGGTGAAGTGATTAAGGCAGGCCTCACCACACAACTTAAGGCTTATTTTTGCTCAATGTTAAATACAGATATGAATAAAATCTTCTGTCCATACAACATTACAGAGCAGGCAGTGCCACTAGAAATTGTGGCCTCCTCCAGTGTTGCCACTGCCCTCTAGTGGACGCACTGCTTACCATCTGCCCCAACGTAAAGGATGCACAGAAGTATGTGGGCAGTGACGGTTACAACGTTTGAAACGGACGTGTTCCTTTTTGAGCATAAAGGGAGAATAGTCCACTGCCGCTACCATCTAGGTGCCGTACACCAAAGGACTCCTTCAGTGGTTCTTGTGGTGTCCATGCCTCCACAGATTAGTGCTGTTTTGGCAGGTTGAGTTCACTGCTATTTACACTAGATTAGGCACGTGGTTTTAATGTTATGGTTGATTGGTGTATATCACACTAGTTTTACATTCGCACATGCTAAACAGACCAAGAAACAAACGCACAAGTCAGGAAAGCCAAAGTGCTGACATTGCACTTCACACACAGTATCAAAGCGCCATTTCCTTACACTTTGCATCTTCTTATCATTTCTGGTTTTTCATCTTTTTTTTGCATGATCAGCAGGGATATTTCTACCTAGGCAGTACAAGCAGTCACTTAGGGTCCCAAAGCCATCAAGGCTTTATTTTGTGGTATTCCATATATTCCATATAAAGATACTGTAACTTTTCTCTTGTCCATTGCAGGTCATACAAGTTCAGGACTGACAATCTGTGGAAAGGATAAGTTCAGATGGAGACCACAAAACCAAAGCTCTCTCAATCAGAAGATATATAAACACTTAAAAACCACTATAGAGCACACCCTGCTACACCCTGTTTATCTTATTATGTGATGTAGGGACTAATGGTCATTAGGTCCGGGTAGACTGGGGTCTTATGCACAGTCAGCAATAACCCAAAGGGCAAACTTCATTAGGTTACCATCATCCTCCATTAGACAGACTTCTGTCGATGGCCTCTCTACTCGAGCAGGGCTTCAGGCTTCTGATTCTGAGGTGAAAGCCTAGAGAACATCCTACTGGAGGAAAGTAAAATGAGACTGGCTGTTATTGTGGCCAAAGCATTCAGTGCAGTCTTATCTGTCCACAGCTTCTAGTCTAACTAGCAACCCTCAAATTCAAAGTGCTCAAAATTGTGGAGTATTTAAACCTAAATATACAATTACAAATGTAAGTGTGCTTACCACAAGAGATTAGAGTGGGCTGTAACAACTGGGGGGCAATTTGGGAAGCCCAACTGGGTCCCAGTAACAACAAATCCCCACAAACCCAACCCACTCAGAGCCCAATGAGCCCTATAAAACAGCACTAATTTTTAATAAACACCTGCTGGTATTTAGGCAATGGTGTAATGGGGGTGGAGGGGTATAATTCTGAAGTTAATATCTATATCTATATCACCCTAAAGGTGAGAAGAGGTGAGAGAACTCTTTTCAATGCACTTGATTTCAGAAAAACAATGAATAAGCAGGTGTCCCAATACTTATGTCCATGTCTGTGTGTTTACTGTAGGCTGTCAGAGACTGAGGGAGAGAGCTACCTAAGCGCAGGTACCAGCAACAACAGAAAAACTGGGGGAAGACAGAGAGAAAGTCATGGGAAGCCGTGTTTTTGTTGTCAGCTAAAATGCTGAGTCTCTGTTCTGATCATTTAAGACGTCAATCAAAAACAAGTCGATCAAGTCAACCATTCAGGACAAGTCAACCAACGTACCTTCCCCGTGTGTCCTTCATTTACATGATCATAGTTCATCATATCACACTAATGATCTATGACCCCGTTTAAACACACCCAAGACGCATTTAAACTAGATACAAGTCTGATCACTCAAACCATTTCAGGAGGTGGTCTGAGACACATCTGAGCCATGATATAGCAGTGTAAACACATCAGCCTCTCCAAGACGCATTCAACAGCCAAGAGCCATCCCAGTTCAACCAAAACACCAGTAATAATCGCCCTTCGACAAGCCAGTTTGCATATTCCAGCCCACACAGCAATGAGATTTCAGTCCGACCAACCGGAGACCCCTTTTACTACCACTTAAGTGTAAATAAGCTTGGCTAAAACCTGATCCGGATACAGTCCAGATACTAGTCACATAAAGTGACCAGGTGTAAACCGGGTCTAATGCATCACAGTCATTGAATGTGTGCCTCCTGACCACAATTTCTAACCCTGCTTAGTCACTGATCCTACTGAAACACTAGTCAGCTCAGCAGTCTTTTGAATGGAGCTTCTGCCATCCGTGCCCCAATAATGAACTCAAGATGGACTGGGCCTGTTCAGCATTTACATGCTAGAGCATGGTAAGACATTAATCAGTGAATTAAACATGGAGTACATTTATGAAGATGGACTTATGTGGGTCCATATGAGGGTCACTGAGTTGTGTACAATTCCACCCACAGCTAGGTCTTCCCCTATTACATACAATGCTACCACCGCTGTCCAGATAACAGGTCTATGTGGGGCCTGTATGGTTAGCCCAACTGAGAACCAGAAAGTTTTGTCCATGGCTTCCCTGTTGGCCTCACATATGGATCCCCAGCAGGGTCAAAGATAGGAGGATCAGGAGGGGTTAAACATTAAAAAAAACACACACACAAACTGATGTGATGCTGTTTTTTCTACCAAAATGGATGTCCGCTAGAGACGAGCCAATCAAGTTGTTTGTATGAAGAAAATGAAAAGATCATGGATGAGAAAATG